>NC_057802.1:144835849-145008829 GCF_018294505.1 Triticum aestivum
ATCTCCGAGCGGGACTCGGGCGGCGTGCTCGGGAGGGAGACGAGGGAGGTGGGCCGGCCTGGCTCGGCTGGGCCTCGGCCCGGTCGGGCGCGGGTTTTTTTTAAATATTCGCCAAATCTAAAAAAATCGCAGAAAAATAAATAAAAATCCAAAAATGTTAAAACAAATTTTCCCCGTCTAATTAAAATAATTAGAACAAGGTGAACCTTTTCTTGGCCCAAAAATGCAGTTTTGAAAACGTGCAATTTTTTTAATGCAATTAGAATTGCAAAAAAAAATCCGAATAAAATCCAATATTTGATTTTAATATTTTTCCTCCAATATTTCAATTATTGTGGAGAAGTCATATTTTCTCCTCTCATTTATGTTAATCTGAAATATTTTTCGGAGAGAAAATAATTAAAACAAAAAATCCTCGTTTTATTATTTGATAAAAATCAAATATGAAAAATCGGGAAAATCCCCAACTCACTCCGAGGGTCCTTGAGTTGCTTAGGATTTATCGAGGATTTGCCAAAATGCAATAAAATATGCTATGCAATGATGATCTAATGTATAACATTCCAAGTTGAAAATTTGGGATGTTACAAAGAACTACTTGCAGCGGAATAAGTACTCAGATGTAAACATAACAAACCATAGGCATGGTCATCATGATGAAATGAAGACAAGCACATAGTACAAAAAGGGTAAACACAGGATAAAACAGGATGAAGACAAACAGACTGAAGAAATTGAACTGAGGAAATTGAGAAAGTCTTCAGTCAAAGTCTTCAAACAGATATGAACAAGCACACAACAACTGTAATGAGGAAATGAAAGAGTTGAGGAAATAGAACCAGTAGGCTTGGTGAAAACAATGATTTGGTAGACCAGTTCCAACTGCTGTAACAGTTGTACGTCTGGTTGGAGCGGCTAGGTATTTAAACCTGAGGACACACAGTCCCGGACACGCAGTCCTCACCGTATTCTTCTTGACATAAGGTCACACAGACCTCGCCCAATCACTCATGGTAAGTCTTCAGGTGACTTCCAAACCTTCACAAACTCGGTCACTCGGTGATCCACAATTTTCTCTTGGATGCTCTAGACCATGACGCCTAACCGTCTGGAAGATGCACAGTCTTCAAAGGTAACAAGCGTCGGATCCACGCAGGATCAATCTCTTCAGTGATGCTCAATCACTTTGGGTTGTAGGTGTTTGGGTTTGGGTTTTCCTCACTCAATGATTTTTGCTCAAAGTCCTCGGAGGATGGGATGCTCTCAAATGACAAGTGTCAGTTTCTCTCGGAGCAGCCAACCAGCTAGTGGTTGTTGGGGGCGGCTATTTATAGCCTAGGGAGCAGCCCGACATGATAAGACATAAATGCCCTTCAATAATATGACCGTTAGGTGGATAGATATTTTGGGACAGCTGGCGCATAGCACCGCAATGGTCGGAAATTTGAGTATCAAATTCCTCAGGGCTATCATGTTCCTCACTGTGTAGACAATCTGCACTGGCGAATTCCTAACTCCTCAGTCAGAACAAATTCCTCAGAGACCAAAAGAACTTTGTCTCTGTCACTGAAGAATATGACTAAACTATATGAGATTTCCAATGGCTTCACTCGAAGGGATTGGTAGGTGTAGGATTTTGAGTTGAGCATCACATGGAAATTTTCCTTAGTATTTCCTCGACCCCCTTTAACAGTACGGTGTTTCCTATGACTCAAGAAAGAGAAAATGAAACTACGAAAACAGAAGTCTTCAAGCTCCATGTTCCTCGAATGAATACCAAGTCTTCAGGGTCACACCAATTTCTTCACTTTCAAAATCTTCAGAAATCCAAAGTCTTCAGTCGAAGACAATCATTTTTAGGCGTCAACTTTCCCTGTAAATATCAAACTCCTCATAGACTTATAGACATGTGTACACTCACAAACGCATTAGTCCCTTAACCTATAAGTCTTCAATACACCAAAATCACTAAGGGGCACTAGATGCACTTACAATATCCCCCTTTTTGGTGATTGATGACAATATAGGTCAAGTTTTCAACGGGGATAAACATATGAAGTGTAAATACTGTTATTGAGGAATTTGATTGGAAGATATAGAAGAACTCCCCCTGAAGATGTGCATAGTGAGGAATTTGCTTTTGAAGCAATGCACAGTTGAAGAGTAGAATCATGGAGATCTCCCCCTATATCTTGAAATTCATACACGCATTTGACATATAATATGAAGAATTTGAAATGCATGATGAAATATGGTGACTGATGTAATTCAGCATGCGTGCATTAACATTAATGAGGAATAAACATGCGGAAAAACACCGCAAAAGTATCAGGCCACCATAGAGTTTAAGTTTACAACTCGATCCAGCAAGTCTTCAAAAGAATTAGAGTTGTAACTTAGCAAAAAAACGCCCATATACGATAGACCCGCTTGAAGACTAACTCAAATTTCTCCCCCTTTGTCATCGAATGACCAAAAGGATTGAAAAATGAGGACTAACGCCCCTGAAGAATATCAAGTTGATGAAGGAGCGCCAGTGTTGTTGGGGTCGGTTGTCGTTGTAGTAGGGCCTGCCGCAGTGTCGTCCAAGTCTTCATGTTCATCGGTTTCGCGTGATGAAGAATATGAGCTGGCCACCAAGGAAGGAACCTTGACCTTCTTGTATTTCTTCGGTGGAGGTGCAGACCAGTCAAAGTCCTCCTTGAGACCCATTTCCTTCAGATCTTCTTCACCATACAGATGAGATAAGATAGCCCAGGTGCGACCAAAGACTTCATGGAGGTAGTAATGGTTTTTCTTCACTGCATTATGTGTAGCAGTCATGTTGTGAAGAATAGAACCAAACTGACGCTTAACCCATTTATGGTTTCGATCCACCTTCTGGTGAAGACTAAGAAGCAGCTCACGATCAGTCATCACCCTGGGAGCTGTGGCTTGAGGATTTGGCTTGGATGCATTGGCAGCAGAGTCATGAGTGGCAGAGTCATCATTGGTGGAATAAGATGCAGCTTTGCGAAACTGACCATCCAATGGACGAATGCCTTCATCAATAACAGCAGGTGCCTTGACCTTTTCATCAGTTGAGGAATAAGTCCGCTTGAGGACTTCAATTGGGGGCAAGTAGCTGAGGTGATTCTGAAAATCAGCCTTGTAGTTGAGCGAAGACCTGGTTCTGAGGAATCTCATAATCCATGGAGTATAAGGCTTCAACTCAAACGGAGAGAGTGCAACATTGGCCAGAGTCCTCATGAAGAAATCATGATAATTGATAGGAATGCCATGCATGATGTTGAATAGCAAATTCTTCATGATGCCAATGACTTCTTCATCAGACGAGTCGTGGCCTTTGATAGGACTTATTGTCTTCGTCAGAATGCGATAGACTGTTCTTGGCACGTACAGCAATTCCTTCACGAGGAATTTGGTCCTTGGGGCTTGACCGAGCTTCAGAGGCTCCATCAGCACTTGCATATAATGGGCAGTGAGTTCAGGCTCTTGGTACAGGCAACGAGCACCTTCAAGGGGAGGACTGATTGGCAGGGCGTGAAGTAATTCAGAGGCCGGTGCTTTGTAATGAGTGTTTTCTGTCATCCTGTCCAAAACCCAGGAGTTCACATTGTTAGCATCTCCTGTGATGTGCAGCGTTGCGTAGAATTGAAGAATAAGTTCTTCATTCCAATCAACAATGTCAGAGCAAAAGTTGAGGAGGCCTGTGTCATGAAGCACACTGAGGACAGGTGAGAAGCATGGCAGTGATTCCATGTCCACGTGAGGAATATGCTCGTGGTCGAAGACTTTATCCTTGTTGAAGAGCAGTGAAGAATAGAAATTGGACTGGCTGGCAGTCCAAAAGCGCTTCCTTCTAAGACGAGCAGAGTCATAAGGGTTGTAGTCAGTGAAGAAAACATGCTCGCCGAAGGAGTCATCATCCTTGAATTTATGCTTCTTTGAGAAGGGATACTTTGGCTTGGGCTGAGGAGTATCAGTCAATTGCATCACCACCTCAGGGATCGCAATCTCAGGATCCACAGGCTGAGGAATTCTAGGTTCTTCTTCATTGACAGCCTGGGTCTTCAATTCTTCATTAACATTTTCATCAGCACTAGTGGCTGGAATCTCTTCATGTACAGACGGAGTGGCATGAGGTTCTTCAGATCCCATTTGAACTACAGTGTTGACAGGGGACTGAGGAATTTGTTGCAGAGGTGTGAACAAAGGAGAGTTGGGGTGCTGACTTTCCCAAAAGTCATCATTCAGCACTGGTGTAGTACATCCAATGTCCACATCTTCTTCTTCTTCCAATTCTTCAACGCCGGCCTCTTCAGCAGTGAACTGAGGCATGGGCGAGGAGACGATTGGTGTTGAAGGGATTGCATCCGCTTCAATTTCTTCATCCAACTGCTTTGAAGAAGCAGCAAAAGGAATGTCATCATCAGATTCACTTGGAATCACATATTCTTCATCAAAGGGAACAAGGTCCTTTGATGGCATGGATGAGACAAGAATAGCATCAATTGGATTTGCAAAAGAGCTGGTCAAAGGCTTCATCTTCTGAGCTGAAGAATCTGATGAAGTTGATGCCTTCGTTTTCTTCACAGCTGCACGCTCTGCAGCCTTGGTCTTCTTCACATCTGATGCAAATGGAAGGATCGGAGTCGGTGTAGGTGCAGGAGCAGCAGAGGAAATTGGTTCAATTTCTTCAGGCACAACTGATGCAGTTTCCCTGACTTCTTCAGTTTCTTCAGGCGCAACACTAGTGGATGCCCTGGCAATTTCTTCAGCGGCTGGAATGCAGTCATCAGCCCTGGTACTCTCAGTTTCTTCAGCAGCCTGATTTTCATCCGTGGTGCTGGCATTTTCTTCAGTCGGCTGAGCAGATGCCTCAGCCTGAGGATTTTCTTGTTGCATTGGAGCTGCAACATTCTTGGTGAGTCCTTCAGCTAGATTCACAAAACGGACCTTGGCTCCCAGCCAATCAGCGCGGTATGAGTCAAATTCATCACTGAGCTTTTTGATCTCAGATTGAATAGTGACAAGTTCTTCAGTTGTCATAGAGACAACGTTTTTCTTCAGATAGCGCCTCCTTCTTGTACTACGCTTTCTTGATCTGCCTGGCCTTTTCAAATTTCCATTTCTCTTCTTGAGTAAAGGCAGTCAACATATGACTTTGACCAGGAGTCAGCTTGAAATCAGGCATAGGAGTGTTAGGGTCCTTGTGCCAGAGATCAATGTAGTCAAGGATCAATTTCGGATCCAAAAGCAGGGGCACATTTGTGCCTTTGGCTCTAGCGGCCTTGAGCTGCCTGTCTCTGATGATTTCGGCAAGTTCCTCATCATCAGCTTTGTCATCATCAGATGGTACTTGAAAAGCGACCTACTTCTTGTGAGGACTTGGTCGAGAGCCTCGTCCAGCAGTGGCCTTTTTCTTCAGCAAAGAGGGGCCAGTTGATGAATTTGGTGCAGTTGAGGAACTAGCAGAAGCTCCTGAGGCAATAGAGATGCCTGTTGTCCTTTGGCACGTGGGGATATGCGCAGGTGCTGAGGATTTGGTCAGAGCAGCTGAGGACTTTGGCGGAGGAGCTGAGGACTTTGTAGGAGCTGGAGCAGCTTGAGGAGTTGTCCGTGAGGGCTTTGAAGAATCTGGCCGTGAGGGCATTGCTGAGGAACTTGGCCGTGAGGGCATTGAACTTGAAGCACTTGGCTTATGAGCAGGCTTCTTTGACATGGCCTCCTTCGGCTTGCTTGCAGAGGCCTCAACAGCAGCAGCAGAGTTTTCATTGAATTTCCTCACTGCTTCCTTAGCCAGTTTGGCTAGCTTGGCCTGGCGCTTGGCCCATTCATCAGGATTATCCTCACCACGCTTGAGGCTGGTGGATCTGCTACTTGGCCAGGTGCCAATGGAGTTCTTGGGCATGGAGGATTTAGAGCGAATTTCTTCATATACTTGGGAGTAACATACCTGTACTCCCTCCATTCTCATGCCCATCTCCTCTCTATCCTTTGGATGTGCACCTTGCGCGAATTTTTGTCCTCCTTGCCAAATTTGGCCTCATTAGGAGTGCAGTAATCCTTGTATATGTCATGAGGGATCTCAAAAGCAGTATTGACCTCAGGCCTCTTTCCTCCCTTCTGTGGCTTCTTTCCATCAGCCATTTTCCTCAGCTGAGGAATTTGAATAATAGAATTCTCTGAAGAGGTGTGCAACTTTTCTTCGAGGAACGCTGCAAATGAGTTAAGTTGATGAGAACCTAGTGATTCAGCAGCGGACATGTGTATCTATGAACAGAGTATAGTTGCGAGGAATTTGGAGAGGTCATATGCGTTCTCAGAAGGTTTTGCAAAAAGAACAAGTTTGAGGAATTTGACCAGATGAGTCTTGAAGAATTTCGCTAAGCGTTCTTTGTCTTAGGTTCCAGAGTTGTATAGATTGAAAATCCACACAATTGAGGAATCTTGAAGAGAAATGTCGCTTAGAGAAACAGATCAAGAACAGATGACATGTGAGGTGTTCAGTGTGTGAATATTTGAAGAATAAACACCTTTTGAAGATTTGAAGAAAACATTTGAATCAAAGAGGGTAGTAAAAGTAACTTTTAATTACCCTGGACAAAGAACACGATGAACTGGGAAGTGTAGATGTGAAGTCCGTCAGTTCAGATCTTCCACGCCCTAACTTGGCAGAGGAAGACAGCTACGGCGGCGGCAGAGTGAAGAAATCCGCGGCCGGCGCGAGTACGACGGCGACGAGGTCAAGGCAGTGAAGCTCTTCCTCACCGGCGATGATGAAGTAGCGGCACTAGGGTTTGAGAAGCTCGAGCGGGAGTGAGGTCGAGCGGAGTAAAAACAAAGTGAGGAAGGGGAGGGGTATACATAGCCAAGGTGAAAAACTGTTCGCCCGAAGAAATTGGACGAACGTGCCCCTGACCCTTCTCATCCGCTTGACATGTGTCACCCACGTACTGAAAGTGGCGATCGTGTGAGATCGTGGGTGAATAGATAAGTATTATCGTGGAATGTGGAATGGTTTGAGCGGCAAAGCCGAAAATTCAGATAAGATCAGTTTAAAGTTCCGTTCGCAAATTCTTCAGCTAACAAGGACACAGTGAAGATTTTGAACGGGTTTCAAATAGAACGCACATGAAGAATTTGTGAATATATTGGGTTGAGTATAGCATAGAGGGGGGAGGGTCCGATCACATTCACTTAGCAGAAAAACACGTTGAAGAAATAGCAATAAGTGAATGTTGTAGAGGACATAAACTCATATATATATAGCCAATGAAGAAAAATGATGGAAACGGTGAAGACAATGCAAAGTTGAAGAAAATGAACAACTGAGGAATTTCAACTGAGGAAAAACTCAAATTGAAGATTTTCAACTTTTGGTGGTGGCGTGACCCACCGTATAAGAATGATGACTTCAGACACCGCGTACAATTGTCATAGGGCTCTGAGAGTCAAATTCTTCATTAATTTCTTCACACTTAGAGTGTTAGTCTTCATTGATTGAAGAAAAACGTTTCTTCATGTGTTGCACATCTAAGTCATCAATTTTGCATGTGTTAGGATGAGTGTCCTTTTCAAAGAACATTCGAAGATTCTAAAATATTTAGCTCACACCGCAACTTGCTAAATCTCTTCTCATCCAAGGGCTTTGTGAAGATATCGGCTAGCTGTTCTTCAGTCTTCACATGCTCAATAGAGATGTCGCCCTTCAACACATGATCACGAAGAAAATGATGACGAATCTGAATGTGCTTTGTCTTCGAGTGCTGAACTAGGTTCTGTGCAATCTTGATGGCACTCTCATTGTCACAATAGAGAGGTACATTCTTCATGTTGACGCCGTAGTGCTTGAGAGTTTGCTTCATCCATAGCAATTGAGCACAGCAAGAACCAGCAGCAATGTACTCAGCTTCAGCAGTAGACAGTGATACGCAATTCTGTTTCTTCGAGGACCAACAGACCAAAGATCTTCCAACGAAATGGCATGTGCCTGATGTTGACTTGCGGTCCACACGATCACCAGCATAGTCAGAGTCTGAATCTCCAATGAGATCAAAAGCTGAGCCATTGGGGTACCATAATCCAAGTGTTGGTGTGTGAGCTAGATATCAAAGAATATGCTTCATAGCCTTATGGTGTGATTCCTTCGGTGTAGCTTGAAAGCGGGCACACATGCAAACACTAAGCATAATATCTAGCCTAGATGCACATAAGTACAATAATGAACCAATCATGGAGCAGTATACCTTTTGATCGAAGTCAATACCATTTTCATCAGTGCATAGATGGCCATTTGTGGGCATAGAAATTTTGACTCCTTTGCAATCTTGCATGTCGAATTTCCTCAATATGTCCTTGAGGTATTTCTCCAGAGATATAAATATGCCATTGCGCTGTTGACGAATTTGAAGACCTAAGAAGAATTTCAATTCTCCCATCATAGACATTTCAGATTCCTCTCTCATCATATAACCAAATTCGTCAGTGTAACGTTGGTCAGTACAGCCCAAGATAATATCATCGACATATATTTGGCACACAAACAATTCACCATCATAAGATTTAGTGAAAATAGTGTTGGGGAACGTAGTAATTTCAAAAAATTCCTACGCACACGCAAGATCATGGTGATGCATAGCAACGAGAGGGGAGAGTGTTGTCCACGTACCCTCGTAGACCGACAGCGGAAGCGTTATCACAACGCGGTTGATGTAGTCGTACGTCTTCACGATCCGACCGATCAAGTACCGAACGTACGACACCTCCGAGTTCTACACACATTCAGCTCGATGACATCCCTCGAACTCCGATCCAGCCGAGTGTTGAGGGAGAGTTTCGTCAGCACGACGGCGTGGTGACGATGATGATGTTCCACCGACGCAGGGCTTCGCCTAAGCTCCGCAACGGTATTATCGAGGCATAATATGGTGGAGGGGGGCACCGCACACGGCTAAAATATCGTATCTCAAGTTGTGTATAGAGGTGCCCCCTGCCCCCGTATATAAAGGAGCAAGCGGGAGGCCGGCTACCCTAGGCACGCCAAGGAGAGGGGGGGAGTCCTCCTCCTAGTAGGAGTAGGACTCCCCTTTCCTAGTCCTACTAGGAAAAGAAGGGGGGAAGGAAAGAGAGGGAGAGGGAGAGGGAAAGGGGGCTGCGCCCCCTTCTCCTAGTCCAACTAGGACTCCTCTTGGGAGGGGGCGCACCACCTCCTGGCTGCTTCCCTCTCTCTCCCCTCAAGGCCCACTAAGGCCCAATACTTCCCCGGGGGGTTCCGGTAACCCTCCGGCACTCCGGTTTAATCTGAAACTTCTCCGGAACACTTCCGGTGTCTGAATATAGTCGTCCAATATATCAATCTTTATGTCTCGACCATTTCGAGACTCCTCGTCATGTCCGTGATCACATCCGGGACTCCGAACAACCTTCGGTACATCAAAACATATAAACTCATAATATAACTATCATCGTAACTTTAAGCGTGCGGACCCTTCGGGTTCGAGAACTATGTAGACATGACCGAGACACCTCTCCGGTCAATAACCAATAGCGGGACCTGGATGCCCATATTGGCTCCCACATATTCTACGAAGATCTTTATCGGTCAGACCGCATAACAACATATGTTGTTCCCTTTGTCATCGGTATGTTACTTGCCCGAGATTTGATCGTCGGTATCTCGATACCTAGTTCAATCTTGTTACTGGCAAGTCTCTTTACTCATTCCGTAATACATCATCCCGCAACTAACTCATTAGTCACAATGCTTGCAAGGCTTATAGTGATGTGCATTACCGAGTGGGCCCAGAGATACCTCTCCGACAATCTGAGTGACAAATCCTAATCTCGAAATACGCCAACCCAACAAGTACCTTTGGAGACACCTGTAGATCACCTTTATAATCACCCAGTTAGGTTGTGACGTTTGGTAGCACACAAAGTGTTCCTCCGATAAACGGGAGTTGCATAATCTCATAGTCATAGGAACATGTATAAGTCATGAAGAAAGCAATAGCAACATACTAAACGATCGGGTGCTAAGCTAACAGAATGGGTCAAGTCAATCACGTCATTCTCCTAATGAGGTGATCCCGTTAATCAAATGACAACTCATGTCTATGGCTAGGAAACATAACCATCTTTGATATACGAGCTAGTCAAGTAGAGGCATACTAGTGACACTCTGTTTGTCTATGTATTCACACATGTATTATGTTTCCGGTTAATACAATTCTAGCATGAATAATAAACATTTATCATGATATAAGGAAATATATAATACTTTATTATTGCCTCTAGGGCATATTTCCTTCAGTCTCCCACTTGCACTAGAGTCAATAATCTAGATTACATAGTAATGATTCTTACACCCATGGAGTCTTGGTGCTGATCATGTTTTGCTCGTGGAAGAGGCTTAGTCAACGGGTCTGCAACATTCAGGTCCGTATGTATCTTGCAAATTTCTATGTCTCCCACCTGGACTAAATCCCGGATGGAATTGAAGCATCTTCTGATGTGCTTGGTTCTCTTGTGAAATCTGGATTCCTTTGCTAAGGCAATTGTACCAGTATTGTCACAAAAGATTTTCATTGGTCCCGATGTACTAGGTATGACACCTAGATCGGATATGAACTCCTTCATCCAGACTCCTTCATTTGCTGCTTCCGAAGCAGCTATGTATTCCGCTTCACACGTAGATCCCGCCACGACACTTTGCTTAGAACTGCACCAACTGACAACTCCACCGTTCAATGTAAATACATATCCAGTTTGCGATTTCGAATCATCCGGATCAGTGTCAAAGCTTGCATCAACGTAACCCCTTACGATGAGCTCTTTGTCACCTCCATAAACGAGAAACATATCCTTAGTCCTTTTCAGGTATTTCAGGATGTTCTTGACCGCTGTCCAGTGATCCACTCCTGGATTACTTTGGTACCTCCCTGCTAAACTTATAGCAAGGGACACATCAGGTCTGGTACACAGCATTGCATACATGATAGAGCCTATGGCTGAAGCATAGGGAACATCTTTCATCTTCTCTCTATCTTCTGCAGTGGTCGGGCATTGAGTCTTACTCAATCTCACACCTTGTAGTACAGGCAAGAACCATTTCTTTGCTTGATCCATTTTGAACTTCTTCAAAACTTTGTCAAGGTATGTGCTTTGTGAAAGTCCAATTAAGCGTCTTAATCTATCTCTATAGATCTTAATGCCTAATATATATGCAGCTTCACCGAGGTCTTTCATTGAAAAACTTTTATTCAAGTATCCCTTTATGCTATCCAGAAATTCTATATCATTTCCAATCAATAATATGTCATCCACATATAATATCAGAAATGCTATCGAGCTCCCACTCACTTTCTTGTAAATACAGGCTTCTCCAAAAGTCTGTATAAAACCAAATGCTTTGATCACACTATCAAAACGTTTATTGCAACTCCGAGAGGCTTGCACCAGTCCATAAATGGATCGCTGGAGCTTGCACACTTTGTTAGCTCCCTTTGGATCGACAAAACCTTCCGGTTGCATCATATACAACTCTCCTTCTAGAAATCCATTCAGGAATGCAGTTTTGACATCCATTTGCCAAATTTCATAATCATAAAATGCGGCAATTGCTAACATGATTCGGACAGACTTAAGCATCGCTACGGGTGAGAAGGTCTCATCGTAGTCAATTCCTTGAACTTGTCGAAAACCTTTCGCAACAAGTCGAGCTTTATAGACAGTAACATTACCATCAGCGTCAGTCTTCTTCTTGAAGATCCATTTGTTTTCAATGGCTTGCCGACCATTGGGCAAGTCAACCAAAGTCCATACTTTGTTCTCATACATGGATCCCATCTCGGATTTCATGGCTTCAAGCCATTTTGCGGAATCTGGACTCACCATCGCTTCTTCATAGTTCGTAGGTTCGTCATGGTCTAGTAACATGACCTCCAGAACAGGATTACCGTACCACTCTGGTGTGGATCTTGATCTAGTTGACCTACGAGGTTCAGTAATAACTTGATCTGAAGTTTCATGATCATTATCATTAACTTCCTCACTACTTGGTGTAGGTGTCGCAGAAACTGATTTCTGCGATGATCTACTTTCCAATAAGGGAGCAGGTACAGTTACCTCATCAAGTTCTACTTTCCTCCCACTCACATCTTTCGAGAGAAACTCCTTCTCTAGAAAGGATCCATTCCTAGCAACGAATATCTTGCCTTCGGATCTGTGATAGAAGGTATACCCAGCAGTCTCTTTTGGGTATCCTATGAAGACACATTTCTCTGATTTAGGTTCGAGCTTATCAGGTTGAAGTTTCTTCACATAAGCATCGCAATCCCAAACTTTAAGATACGACAACTTTGGTTTCTTGCCAAACCATAGTTCATAAGGCGTCGTCTCAACGGATTTCGATGGTGTCCTATTTAGAGTGAATGCAGCCGTCTCTAAAGCATAACCCCAAAATGATAGCGGTAAATCAGTAAGAGACATCATAGATCGCACCATATCTAATAAAGTACGATTACGACGTTAGGACACACCATTACGCTGTGGTGTTCCGGGTGGCGTGAGTTGCGAAACTATTCCACATTGTTTCAAATGTAGGCCAAACTCGTAACTCAAATATTCTCCTCCACGATCAGATCGTAGGAATTTTATTTTCTTGTTACGATGATTTTCAACTTCACTCTGAAATTCTTTGAACTTTTCAAATGTTTCAGACTTATGTTTCATTAAGTAGATATACCCATATCTGCTCAAATCATCTGTGAAGGTGAGAAAATAACGATATCCCCCACGAGCCTCAATATTCATCGGACCACATACATCTGTATGTATGATTTCCAACAAATCTGTTGCTCTCTCCATAGTTCTGGAGAACGGTGTTTTGGTCATCTTGCCCATGAGGCACGGTTCGCAAGTACCAAGTGATTCGAATCAAGTGATTCCAAAATTCCATCAGTATGGAGTTTCTTCATGCGCTTTACACCGATATGACCCAAACGGCAATGCCACAAATAAGTTACACTGTCATTATTAACTCTACATCTTTTGGCTTCGACATTATGAATATGTGTATCACTACTATCGAGATTCATTAAAAATAGACCACTCTTCAAGGGTGCATGACCATAAAAGATATTATTCATATAAATAGAACAACCATTATTCTCTGATTTAAATGAATAACCGTCTCGCATTAAACAAGATCCAGATATAATGTTCATGCTCAACGCTGGCACCAAATAACAATTATTTAGGTCTAAAACTAATCCCGAAGGTAGATGTAGAGGTAGCGTGCCGATGGCGATCACATCGACTTTGGAACCATTTCCCACGCGCATCGTCACCTCGTCCTTAGCCAATCTTCGCTTAATCCGTAGCCCCTGTTTCGAGTTGCAAATATTAGCAACAGAACCAGTATCAAATACCCAGGTGCT
The DNA here is from genome assembly GCF_018294505.1 of Triticum aestivum. Lineage (NCBI taxonomy): Eukaryota > Viridiplantae > Streptophyta > Magnoliopsida > Poales > Poaceae > Triticum > Triticum aestivum. Next base: position 144,849,295 of record NC_057802.1, read on the forward strand.
ACTGCGAGTATTAGTAAGGTACACATCAATAACATGTATATCACATATACCTTTGTTAACCTTGCCTTCCTTCTTATCCGCCAAATACTTGGGGCAGTTCCGCTTCCAGTGACCAGTCTGCTTACAGTAGAAGCACTCAGTTTTAGGCTTAGGTCCAGACTTGGATTTCTTCTCCTGAACAGCAACTTGCTTGCTGTTCTTCTTGAAGTTCCCTTTCTTCTTCCCTTTGCCCTTTTTCTTGAAACTAGTGGTTTTACTGACCATCAACACTTGATGCTCCTTTTTGATTTCTACCTCCGCTGCCTTTAGCATTGCGAAGAGCTCGGGAATTGTCTTATCCATCCCTTGCATGTTATAGTTCATCACGAAGCTCTTGTAGCTTGGTGGCAGTGATTGAAAAATTCTGTCAATGATGCAATCATCCGGAAGTTGAACTCCCAGTTGAATCAAGTGATTATTATACCCAGACATTCTGAGTATATGCTCACTGACAGAACTATTCTCTTCCATCTTGCAGCTATAGAACTTATTGGAGACTTCATATCTCTCAATCCGGGCATTTGCTTGAAATATTAACTTCAACTCCTGGAACATCTCATATGCTCCATGACGTTCAAAATGTCGTTGAAGACCCGGTTCTAAGCCGTAAAGCATGGCACACTGAACTATTGAGTAGTCATCAGCTTTGCTCTGCCAGACGTTCATAACTTCTGGGGTCGCTCTTGCAGGAGGCCTGGCACCTAGCGGTGCTTCTAGGACGTAATTCTTCTGTGCAGCAATGAGGATAATCCTCAAGTTACGGACCCAGTCCGTGTAATTGCTACCATCATCTTTCAACTTAGCTTTCTCAAGGAACGCATTAAAATTCAACGGAACAACAGCACGGGCCATTTATCTACAATTAACATAGACAAGCAAGATACTATCAGGTACTAAGTTCATGATAAATTTAAGTTCAATTAATCATATTACTTAAGAACTCCCACTTAGATAGACATCCCTCTAATCATCTAAGTGATTACGTGATCCAAAGCAACTAAACCATGTCCGATTAACACGTGAGATGGAGTAGTTTCAATGGTGAACATCACTATGTTGATCATATCTACTATATGATTCACGCTCGACCTTTCGGTCTCTGTGTTCCGAGGCCATATCTGTATATGCTAGGCTCGTCAAGTTTAACCTGAGTATTCCGCGTGTGCAACTGTTTTGCACCCGTTGTATTTGAACGTAGAGCCTATCACACCCGATTAACACGTGGTGTCTCAGCACGAAGAACTTTCGCAACGGTGCATACTCAGGGAGAACACTTTTATCTTGAAATTTTAGTGAGAGATCATCTTATAATGCTACCGTCAATCAAAGCAAGATAAGATGCATAAAGGATTAACATCACATGCAATCAATATAAGTGATATGATATGGCCATCATCATCTTGTGCTTGTGATCTCCATCTCCAAAGCACCGTGCTTGTGATCTCCATCTCCGAAGCACCGTCATGATCACCATCGTCACAGGCGCGACACCTTGATCTCCATCGTAGTATCGTTGTCGTCTCGCCAAATAATTGCTTTTACGACTATCGCTACCGCTTAGTGATAAAGTAAAACTATTACATGGTGATTGCATCTCATACAATAAAGCAACAACCATATGGCTCCTGCCAGTTGCCGATAACTCGGTTACAAAACATGATCATCTCATACAACAAATTATATCACATCATGTCTTGACCATATCACATCACAACATTCCCTGCAAAAACAAGTTAGACGTCCTCTACTTTGTTGTTGCAAGTTTTACGTGGCTGCTACGGGCTTAGCAAGAACCGTTCTTACCTACGTCAAAACCACAACGATAGTTTGTCAAGTTGGTGCTGTTTTAACCTTCGCAAGGACCGGACGTAGCCACACTCGGTTCAACTAAAGTGAGAGAGACAGACACCCGCCAGTCACCTTTAAGCAACGAGTGCTCCGAACGGTGAAACCAGTCTCGCGTAAGCGTACGCGTAATGTCGGCCCGGGCTGCTTCATCTCACAATACCGCTGAACCAAAGTATGACATGCTGGTAAGCAGTATGACTTATATCGCCCACAACTCACTTGTGTTCTACTCATGCATAGCTTCAACACATAAAACCAGGCTCTGATACCATTGTTGGGGAACGTAGTAATTTCAAAAAAATTCCTACGCACACGCAAGATCATGGTGATGCATAGCAACGAGAGGGGAGAGTGTTGTCCATGTACCCTCGTAGACCGACAGCGGAAGCGTTATCACAACGCGGTTGATGTAGTCGTACGTCTTCACGATCCGACCGATCAAGTACCGAACGTACGGCACCTCCGAGTTCTACACACGTTCAGCTCGATGGCGTCCCTCGAACTCCGATCCAGCCGAGTGTTGAGGGAGAGTTTCGTCAGCACGACGGCGTGGTGACAATGATGATGTTCCACCGATGCAGGGCTTCGCCTAAGCTCCGCAACGGTATTATTGAGGCGTAATATCGTGGAGGGGGGGCACCGCACACGGCTAAAATATCGTATCTCAAGTTGTGTATAGAGGTGCCCCCTGCCCCCGTATATAAAGGAGCAAGGGGGAGGCCGGCTGCCCTAGGCGCGCCAAGGAGAGGGGGGGAGTCCTCCTCCTAGTAGGAGTAGGACTCCCCTTTCCTAGTCCTACTAGGAAAAGAAGGGGGGAAGGAAAGAGAGGGAGAGGGAGAGGGAAAGGGGGCTGCGCCCCCTTCTCCTAGTCCAACTAGGACTCCTCCTGCGAGGGGGCGCACCACCTCCTGGCTGCTGCCCTCTCTCTCCCCTCAAGGCCCACTAAGGCCCAATACTTCCCCGGGGGGTTCCGGTAACCCTCCGGCACTCCGGTTTAATCTGAAACTTCTCCGGAACACTTCCGGTGTCTGAATATAGTCGTCCAATATATCAATCTTTATGTCTCGACCATTTCGAGACTCCTCGTCATGTCCGTGATCACATCCGGGACTCCGAACAACCTTCGATACATCAAAACATATAAACTCATAATATAACTGTCATCGTAACTTTAAGCGTGCGGACCCTTCGGGTTCGAGAACTATGTAGACATGACCGAGACACCTCTCCGGTCAATGACCAATAGCGGGACCTGGATGCCCATATTGGCTCCCACATATTTTACGAAGATCTTTATCGGTCAGACCGCATAACAACATACGTTGTTCCCTTTGTCATCGGTATGTTACTTGCCCGAGATTCGATCGTCGGTATCTCGATACCTAGTTCAATCTCGTTACTGGCAAGTCTCTTTACTCGTTCCGTAATACATCATCCCGCAACTATCTCATTAGTCACAATGCTTGCAAGGCTTATAGTGATGTGCATTACCGAGTGGGCCCAGAGATACCTCTCCGACAATCGGAATGACAAATCCTAATCTCGAAATACGCCAACCCAACAAGTACCTTTGGAGACACTTGTAGAGCACCTTTATAATCACCCAGTTACGTTGTGACGTTTGGTAGCACACAAAGTGTTCCTCCGGTAAACGGGAGTTGCATAATCTCATAGTCATAGGAACATGTATAAGTCATGAAGAAAGCAATAGCAACATACTAAACGATCGGGTGCTAAGCTAACGGAATGGGTCAAGTCAATCACGTCATTCTCCTAATGAGGTGATCCCGTTAATCAAATGACAACTCATGTCTATGGCTAGGAAACATAACCATCTTTGATTAACGAGCTAGTCAAGTAGAGGCATACTAGTGACACTCTGTTTGTCTATGTATTCACACATGTATTATGTTTCCGGTTAATACAATTCTAGCATGAATAATAAACATTTATCATGATATAAGGAAATATATAATACTTTATTATTGCCTCTAGGGCATATTTCCTTCAAATAGTTGGGTCAAGTGAACCGGGTTTGAAGCCTTTCTTCATGAGGAATTCCTTCAAAGTATCATACCACGCCCGAGGGGCCTGCTTGAGGCCATAGAGGGCCTTATTGAGTCTGAAGACTTTGTCAGGATTCTTTGGATCTTCAAAACCTGGGGGTTGAGCAACATGTACTTTTTCCTCAAGCTTACCATTGGGGAATGCACTTTTCAGATCCATTTGATATAAAGTGATATCATGATGGTTAGCATAAGCAAGTAATATGCGAATAGCCTCAAGTCTAGCAATAGGTGCAAAAGATTCATCGAAATCAATTCCTTCAACCTGTGTGTAGCCTTGAGCTACAAGCTGGGCCTTATTCCTCACCACAAGGCCATTTTCATCTTCCTTGTTGCGGTAGATCCACTTTGTGCCAATGATATTGTGCTTGAGAGGATCTGGACGTTTGACCAGTTCCCAGACGTTGTTGAGCTCGAATTGATGTAATTCTTCTTGCATAGCTTGAATCCACTCAGGCTCCAGAAATGCTTCATCTACCTTAGTGGGCTCTGTGATAGAGACAAAAGCAAAGTGCCCACAAAAGTTAGACAAATGTGAAGCTCTTGAGCGTGTGAGGGGACCTGGAATGTTGATATCGCTGATGGTTTTCTCAATTTGCACTTCGTTTGCAACGCGAGGATGAGCTGGTTGTCGTCGAGGAATTTGATCAGCATTTTCTTCAGCACCATTTTCCTCAGCACCATTTTCTTCAGGTGCATCAGCTCGACGTTCTTCACGATCTGGAATGAATTCTTCAGCAGATTCTGCGGTCGGAATGACATCCTCAGTAGCCTTGAACTTGATAGTTTCCTCAGGTGCGGGTTCATCTATCATAGAAGGTAGGTGCTCTCTTTGCGAGCCATTAGTTTCATCGAACCGCACATCTATAGTTTCAACAACTTTGTGGTGAACGTTGTTGAAGACTCTGTAGGTGTGCGAGTCCTTTCCGTAACCAAGCATAAAACCCTCATGTGCTTTCGGTGCAAATTTAGAGTTGTGATGAGGATCTCTAATCCAGCATTTAGCACCAAAGACTTTGAAATAACTCACATTGGGTTTCTTGTCAATGAGAAGTTCATAAGCAGTCTTCTTGAAGAATTTGTGAAGATAGACCCTGTTAATGATGTGGCAAGCAGTATCAATTGCTCCAATCCAGAAATGTCGAGGCATCTTGTATTCATCAAGCATAGTGCGAGCCATCTCAACAAGAGTCTTGTTCTTGCGCTCCACGACGCCGTTCTGCTGAGGAGTATAAGGAGCAGATAACTCATGAGTAATACCAAGTTCAACAAGATAGTCATCAAGACCAGAGTTCTTGAACTCAGTTCCATTGTCACTTCTGATGTGCTTGATCTTCACACCAAAGTTGGTTGAAGCCCTCGAGGAAAATCGTTTGAAGACTTCCTGCACTTCATGTTTGTAAGTGACAATATGCACCCATGTGTAACGAGAGTAATCATCAACAATAACAAAGCCATATAGAGATGCTTCATTTGTAAATGCAGAATAGTGATTAGGACCAAAGAGATCCAGGTGAAGCAATTCAAATGGTCGAGTAGTAGTCATGATAGTCTTTGTTGGATGCTTGGCCTTGGTCATCTTTCCAGCTTCGCAGGCTCCGCACAAGTGATCCTTGAGGAATTTGACATTCTCAATGCCAATGACATGCTTCTTCTTTGCAAGCGTGTGCAAATTCCTCATGCCTGCATGACCAAGTCGTCGATGCCGTAGCCAGCCTTCTGAAGCTTTTGCAAGTAGGCATACGGCTGGTTGTGGTCCTGTAGAGAAATCAACAATATACACATCTCCTCTCCTAAAGCCTTCGAAGACTTTGGAATGGTCAGCTTCCATGATCACAACACAACGATACTTGCCAAAGACAACAACCATATCAAGATCACAAAGCATTGAGACAGACATGAGGTTGTATCCTAAGGACTCGACAAGCATGACTTTGTCCATCTGTCGATCCTTTGAGATCACAACCTTACCTAGACCCAATACCTGACTTTTGCCTTTGTCAGCGAAGATGATATGCTTCAGATGCGATGGAGATAAGGGAGCATCCATCAAAAGATTCTTGTCACCAGTCATGTGATTTGTACATCCACTATCGAGGACCCACTCATTTCCTTCGAGTTGATCATCCTGCAGATGAATTAGTGCAACTTACAAACTCATATACTTCATCAGTGAAGAATATGACATCAATTTCATCAGATCAATTTCATCAAGCAATAGAATAGATAAAAACAGTATGAGGACGTGAGAAATGAAAGTTCATTTCTTCATGATTAGCCTGCGTCCTTTCAGGCATTTTCAGGTCTCCAGCAATTTGTTCAGACGTTTAAGCACGTCTGGAGACCTGACCCTGCATAAGAGATTAGTTCTTTTTCTTCACCACCCACATCTGAAGGGGTGGCAAAGAGTTCATCACTCTGCGAGCTCCATATGAGAAAGGTGGCATAGAAGCCAGTCCACTTCGTTTCACATAAGAGGAATTAGGGTAAGCATATGAATAAGCGGAGAATTTCTTCGAGGTCTTATGAACATAATGATTAGAAGAATAATGCTCATATTCATAGCCCTTAGCTCTTCCCTGCGAAACAGAGTTGTTAGCACGATGATGTTCATATGAGGACTTTGATCCTTTTGAGGAATTTGATCCACGTGAGGAGTTTGGTCCATATGAGGACTTGGATCCATATGAAGAATTTGGTCCATATGAAGAATTTGATATGGGGTTCCTATTCTTCACAGGTGGTGTCATGAGGACATTCACCTGAAGACTTTCAAGGCACTTTTTGGGAACCCAGATTTTCTTCATAGGGGAACCATTCCTGCAGTTAGTGCCAACATATCTAGCAAATACTTCACCATTCTGATTTTTGAATAGTTTATAGTTGGAGTCAAATGACTCATCAGAAGAATGAGGAGATTCACATGTAAAGCCAGATAAATTGGATGGATCAACTGGAGGTCCCTTTGCAGCAACCCATGAGGTTTTGGGGTACTGCTCAGGCTTCCAATATGTACCATCAGCATTGAGTTTCCTTTCAAAGGCAATGCCCCCTTTCCTAGGGTTCCTGTTGAGGATCTGCTTTTTAAGCACATCACAAAGAGTCTGATGCCCTTTGAGGCTTTTGTACATGCCTGTCATGTACAATTCCTTCAGCCCTGCATCATCAGTGATACTAGCAATGTCCTCAGATGAGGAATTAGTGATAGCAGAGACAGGTGAAGAATTTGTAGCATTAGAAGCATTTGAGCATTCGGGTGAAGAATTAACAGATTCACGTTCAATGCACTTCAAACATGGAGGAACAAATTCTTCCTGAGCAGCGCTGATTTGTTGAGCAAGTAATGAATCGCGCTCCTTCTGAAGATCTTCATAACTCACTCTTAGCTTTTCAAGATCTTGCTTTCTTTGAAGAAATTCATAAGAAAGCTTCTCGTGATCAGATAAGAAAGTGTTATGATGACCTTGAAGGGTGTCATACTTAGTATGAAGTCTCTGAATACTTTCAGCCAAAGCTTTCGACTGATCCATTTCTTCACCCAACATATCATCGCTCTTACTTAGCATGTATTGAACTTTTTCTAAAGCTCTTTGTTGTTTAGTGGCAAGGGAAGCAAGTTTGACATAACTTGGTCCAAATTCATCATGATTCATCATCACTGGATTCGGACAGATAGCATTCAGTTACCTTTGCACCATTTGCCATAAGGCATGGTGAAGAAGATGATGATTCTGGTTTGAATGTCATCGATTTTAGAGATTCCTTGAAGTCCTCAAACCAAGGATCATGACGGGTTCGATGACCTTCATAGACCTCAGAGAGACGGTCCCAGATAAGCTTTGCATGATCGAGATGCATGATGTTCCTGAACTGATTTTGAGACAGACAGGAGCAGAAGACATCCTTCGCCGTGAGGTTGAGAAGAGTGTACTTGCGAATGTCATCAGCTTCCGCCATCTTGCACAGATCGGTAAGACCAATCTCAGTGATGGTCCACAGCTCGCTGTTCATCGCCATGAGGCGCTTCTTGATCATGGCCTTCCACTTGGGATACTCGTGACCGTCAAAGATGGGGCATGACACAGTCTTCATTCCTGTGGTCGACATAACTAAAACTCCAGGCGGTTAAACCAAAATCACACAGAACAATGGAGTACCTTGCTCTGATACCAATTGAAAGTGCGTTATATCGACTAGAGGGGGGTGAATAGGCGATTTTTATGAATTCTTCACTGAGAAATTTCAGGGTGAGGAAATTCAGAGTTGTACAAAAGAACATATTCTCCGACTTTAAACTCACGTTTTTGAATTCTTTTGTCATGCCATCTTTTAACTTTTTCTTTAAATGACTTTGCATTTTCATAAGCTTGGGTTCTCCATTCATCTGATGAGCTTATATCAAATAACCTCTTTTCACCAGCAAGTTTGAAATCATAGTTGAGTTCTTTAACTGCCCAATAAGCTTTATGTTCTAACTCAAGAGGTAAATGACAAGCTTTTCCATAAACCATTTTATAAGGAGACATACCCATAGGATTTTTATAAGCTGTTCCATAAGCCCAAAGTGCATCATCTAATTTCTTAGACCAATTCTTCCTGGACCTATTAACAGTCTTTTGCAAAATTAATTTTATTTCTCCATTGCTAAGCTCAACTTGACCACTAGACTGAGGATGATAAGCTGATGCAATTCTATGGTTAACATCATACTTAGCAAGCATCTTACAAAAAGCACGATGAATAAAGTGTGAACCACCAACAGTCATTAAATATCTAGGAACTCCAAACCTTGGGAAAATAACTTCCTTAAGCATTTTAATAGAGGTGTTGCGATCAACACTACTAGTTGGAATAGCTTCTACCCATTTAGTAACATAATCAACAACAACCAAAATATGTGTATACCCATTAGAGGAAGGAAAAGGGCCCATGTAATCAAAACCCCAAACATCAAATGGTTCAACCGCAAGTGAATAATTCATTGGCATTTCTTGACGCTTACCGATATTACCTATTCTTTGGCATTCATCACAAGATGAGACATACTTACGAGCATCCTTTAAGAGAGTAGGCCAATAAAATCCAGAATGCAATACCTTATGAGCAGTTCTATCTCCAGCATGATGCCCTCCATACGGTTTGGAGTGACATTTCTGAAAGTGCGTTATATTGACTAGAGGGGGGGGTGAATAGGCGATTTTTATGAATTCTTCACTGAGGTATTTCAGGGTGAGGAAATTCCTAAGCGAAGAACTACTTGCAGCGGAATAAGTACTCAGATGTAAACATAACAGAACATAGGCATGGTCATCATGATGAAATGAAGACAAGCACAGAGTACAGAAAGCGTAAACACGGGATAAAACGAGATGAAGACAAACAGACTGAAGAAATTGAACTGAGGAAATTGAGAAAGTCTTCAGTCAAAGTCTTCAAACAGATATGAACAAGCACACAACAACTGTAATGAGGAAATGAAAGAGTTGAGGAAATAGAACCAGTAGGCTTGGTGAAGACAATGATTTGGTAGACAAGTTCCAACTTCTGTGACAGGTGTACGTCTGGTTGGAACGGCTAGGTATTTAAACCCGAGGACACACAGTCCTCACCGTATTCTCCTTGAGCTAAGGTCACACAGACCTCGCCTAATCACTCGTGGTAAGTCTTCAGGTGACTTCCAAACCTTCACAAACTCGGTCACTCGGCGATCCAGAGTTTCCTCTTGGATGCTCTAGACCATGACGCCTAACCGTCTGGAAGATACACAATCTTCAAAGGTAACAAGCATCAGATCCACGCAGGATCAATCTCTTCAGTGATGCTCAATCACTTTGGGTTTGTAGGTGTTTGGGTTTGGGTTTTCCTCACTCAATGATTTTTGGTCAAAGTCCTCGGAGGATGGGATGCTCTCAAATGACAAGTGTCAGTTTCTCTCGGAGCAGCCACCCAGCTAGTGGTTGTAGGGGGCGGCTATTTATAGCCTAGGGAGCAGCCCGACATGATAAGACATAAATGCCCTTCAATAATATGACCGTTAGGTGGATAGATATTTTGGGATAGCTGGCGCATAGCACAGCAACGGTCGGAAAAATTTGAGTATCAAATTCCTCAGGGCTATCATGTTCATCACTGTGCAGGCAATCCGCACTGGCGAATTCCTAACTCCTCAGTCAGAACTAATTCCTCAGAGACCAGAAGAACTTCGTCTCTTTCACTGAAGAAGATGACTGAACTGTATGAGATTTCCAATGGCTTCACTCGAAGGGATTGGTAGGTGTAGGATTTTGAGTTGAGCATCACTTGGAAATTTTTCCTTAGTATTTCCTCGACCCCTTTTAACAGTACGGTGTTTCCTATGACTCAAGAAAGAGAAAATGAAACTAGGAAAACAGAAGTCTTCACGCTCCATGTTCCTCGAATGAATACCAAGTCTTCAGGGTCACACCTATTTCTTCACTTTCAAAGTCTTCAGAAATCCAAAGTCTTTAGTCGAAGACAATCATTTTTAGGGGTCGACTTTCTCTGTAAATATCAAAATACTCATAGAATTATAGACCTGTGTACACTCACAAACGCATTAGTCCCTTAACCTATAAGTCTTCAATACACCAAAATCACTAAGGGGCACTAGATGCACTTACAATTTCTGTAGGATTTGTCCTTGTTCTTGCTCAGGTACACAATGTCTAATAATACCATCTACTCCTTCTTTATAAAGATGTGGGTCATCCCAAAAGTAATGCTTAAATCATAGAATAATTTTTTCTTTTGTTGGTAAGTAATGCTAGGTGGCAAATATTTAGCAACAATGTAATTAGCATAGTCAGCATACCAAGGAGTACTATTAGCAACATTTATTGCAGCTAACTGCTCATCAGGAAAACTATCATCAATAGGTAGTGGGTCATCAAGCACATTTTCAAGCCTAGACAAGTTATCAGCTACTGGATTCTCAGCTCCTTTTCTATCAATAATATGCAAATCAAATTCTTGTAACAAGAGAACCCAACGAATAAGTCTAGGTTTGGCATCTTTCTTTTCCATAAGAAATTTAATAGCAGCATGGTCTGTGTGAACAGTTACTTTGGAAACAACAATATAAGGTCTAAACTTATCACAAGCAAACACCACTGCTAAGAATTCTTTTTCAGTAGTAGCATAATTTCTTTGAGCACTCTCCAGAGTTTTACTAGCATAATGAATAACATTCAATTTCTTATAAACTCTTTGTCCTAGAACAGCACCAACATCATAATCACAACATCACACATAATTTCAAAAGGCAAGTTCCAATCAGGTGGTTGAATAATAGGTGCAGAGATTAGAGCTTTCTTGAGTGTTTCAAAGTCTTCTAAACAATCATCATAAAAAACAAAAGGGATATCCTTTTGCAAAAGATTAGTGAGAGGCCTATAAATTTTAGAAAAGTCTTTAAGAAACCTCCTATAGAAGCCAGCATGACCTAGGAAACTATGAATACCTTTGATGTCCTTGGGACATGGCATTTTCTCAATTGCATCGACTTTAGCTCGGTCCACTTCAATACCCTCTTCAGAAATTTTATGACCCAAGACAATGCCTTCATTAACCATAAAGTGGCACTTCTCCCAGTTCAAAACAACATTTGTTTGTTCACATCTCTGCAAAACTCGATCGAGATTGCTTAAACAATCATCAAAAGACTTCCCATAACCAGAGAAGGCATCCATGAAAACCTCAACAATCTTTTCACAGAAGTCGGAGAATATAGCCATCATGCATCTTTGAAAGGTAGAAGGTGCATTACATAAACCAAAAGGCATACGTCTATAAGCATAAGTTCCAAAAGGACAAGTAAAAGTAGTCTTTTCTTGATCAGGTTGAGAAACAGGTATTTGTGAAAAGCCAGAATATCCATCAAGGAAGCAAAAGTGTGTGTGCTTAGATAGTCTTTCAAGCATTTGATCAATAAAAGGCAAAGGGTAATGATCTTTCCTAGTCGCTTTGTTTAATTTTCTGAAATCAATTACCATTATATAGCCTGTAACAACTCTTTGTGGAATAATTTCATTCTTATCATTGGGAACAACAGTTATACATCCCTTCTTAGGGACACAATGAACATGACTTACCCATATACTATCAGCTATGGGATAGATTATACCTGCTTCCAGGAGTTTTAGTATTTCCGTTCTTACCACTTCTTTCATCTTTGGATTTAACCGACGCTGGTGATCAACAACTGGTTTAGCATCAGATTCCATATTAATTTTGTGTTGACATAGAGTGGGAGTAATGCCCTTTAAATCATCAAGAGATTATCCAATAGCAGCTCGGTGCTTCCTTAGAACTTTCAATAATCTTTCTTCTTCATGTTCTGAAAGGTTAGCACTGATAATAACATGATATATTTTCTTTTTATCAAGATAAGCATATTTCAGAGTGTCTGGCAATTGTTTTAATTCAAACACATGATCACCTTTAGGTGGAGAAGGCCCTCCCAGAGTTTCAATAGGCAAATTGTGTTTAAGTAGAGGACGTTGTTCAAAGAAAATATTATCTATTTCATTTCTTTCATGCATATGTAAATCATTTTCATGTTCCAGTAAGTATTGTTCTAAAGGATCAGTAGGTGGCACAACAATAGAAGCAAGACCAATTAATTCATCCTTACTAGGCAATTCTTTTTCATGATGATTTCTACTAAACTTGGAAAAATTAAACTCATGAAACTCATCACCAAGGCTAACACCCACAGTTTGTTTCTGACAATCTATCTTAGCATTAACTGTGTTCAAGAATGGTCTACCAAAGATAATCGGACAGAAGTCATCTTGTGGGGAACCAAGAACAAGAAAATCAGTAGGGTATTTTTCTTTCCCACACAAGACTTCAAAATTTCTAACAATCCCAATTGGTGATATGGTGTCTCTATTGGCAAGTTTAATAGTAACATCTATGTTTTCTAACTCAACAGGTGCTATGTCTTTCATAATTTCTTGATATAAGGAGTGAGGAATAGCACTCACACTAGCACCCATGTCACATAAACCATGATAACGGTGATCTCCTATTTTAACTGAAATGACAGGCAGGCCAACCACTGTTCTATTTTTACCCCTTTTCCAGGTTTGGCAATTCTAGCAGCTTCTTCACATAAGTAGATAACATGCCCTTCCACATCTTCTTCTAAGAGATCTTTAACCATAGCAATATTAGGTTCAACTCTAATTTGTTCATCTGGTTTAGGTGTTCTGACATAGCTTTTGTTAACCACAGTTGAAACTTTAGCATGTTACTTTATCCTAACAGGGAAAGGAGGTTTCTCAATATAAACAGTAGGAACAACTGGATCAACATTATAGAGTATAGTTTCTTCTCTAACAGGTACCGGTTCTTTAATTTCACCTTTAATAGGTGTGTGATATTTAAACCACTTCTCTTTAGGGAGTTCAACATGAGTAGCAAATGATTCACAAAAGGAGGCTACTATCTCAGAGTCAAGTCCATATTTAGTGCTAAACTTTTGAAAAGCATTGGTATCCATAAAGGATTTAACACAATCATACTTAAGCTTTATACCTGACTCTTTACCTTTGTCGAGTTCCCAATCTTCAGAGTTGCGTTTAATTCTTTCCAAAAGATCCCACCGGAATTCAATAGTTTTCTTCATAAAAGAACCAGCACAAGAAGTATCCAGCATGGTTTGATCATTACGAGAAAGCCGAGCATTAAAGTTCTGAATAATAGTTTCTCTTGAGAGCTCATGATTGGGGCATGAATATAACATTGACTTAAGCCTCCCCCAAGCTAGAGCGATACTTTCTCCTTCATGAGGCCAAAAATTATATATATAATTCTGGTCACGATGAACTAGATGCATAGGATAATTTTTTTGGTGAAACTCCAATTTTAAACGATTCCAATTCCATGATCCAATATCATCGCATAGCCTATACCATGACAATGCTTTTCCCTTCAAAGATAAAGGGAAAACCTTTTTCATCACCTCATCTCTGGGTAAACCTGCAAGCTTGAACAATCCACAAATTTGTTCTACATGTATCAAGTGCATATCAGGATGTTCGTTCCATCTCCTGCATAAGGATTGGCTAGGGGTTGTCCTATCATACCCGAAGGAATTTCATATTCAATATTTTCAGTAGGTGCAGTAGGTTGAGGGGCAATTAATTGTGGTTCCGGACGAGGTGAAGATACCCCGAACAAACCCCTCAAAGGATTGTTTTCCATAGTAACAAGTGACAATAAATTTCAGCACACTATATAAATGTTTCCCTACTGAATTCCACTTACCAAAAGCGCTTCGCTCCATGGCAACGGCGCCAGAAAATAGCCTTGATGACCCACAAGTATAGAGGGTCAATTATAGCTCTTTTAGATAAGTAAGAGTGTCGAACCCAACGAGGAGCAGAAGGAAATGACAAGTAGTTTTCAGTAAGGTAATGTCTGCAAGTGCTGAAACTGTAAGTAGCGAGTAGTTTGATAGCAAGATAATTTGTAACGAGCAAGTAACGATAATTGTAACAAGTATGCAGCAAGGTAGCCCAATCCTTTTGAGGCAAAGGACAAGCCAAACGGTCTCTTACAATAAGCAAAGCGTTCTTGAGGGTACACGGGGATTTCATCTAGTCACTTTCATCATGTTGGTTTGATCTGTGTTCGCTACTTTGATAATTTGATATGTGGGTGGACCGGTGCTTAGGTGTTGTTCTTACTTGAACAAACCTCCTACTTATGATTAACCCTCCCACAAGCATCCGCAACTACGAGAAAAGTATTAAGGATAAATCCTAACCATAGCATTAAACTCTAGGATCCAATCGGTCCCTTACGGAATAGTGCATAAACTGGGGTTTAAGTTTCTGTCACTCTCGCAACCCACCATCTATTTACTACTCCACAATGCATTCCCTTCGGCCCAAATATGGTGAAGTGTCATGTAGTCGACGTTCACATGACACCACTAAGGGAATCACAACATACATACCATCAAAATATCGAACACATATCAAATTCACATGATTACTTGCAACATGATTTATCCCGTGACCTAAAGAACAAAAGTAACTACTCACAAACAACAAACATGCTCATGATCAGAGGGGTATTAATATGCATAATGGATCTGAACATATAATCTTCCACCAAATAAACCATACAGTAATCAACTACAAGATGTAATCAACACTACTAGTCACCTCCTAGCAACAATCTATAGTTCCGGTAACAAGATTGAATACAAGAGATGGACTAGGGTTTGAGAGGAGATGGTGCTGGTGAAGATTTTGATGGAGATTGCCCTCCCCAAGATGGGAGAGTTGTTGGTGATGATGATGACGATGATTTCCCCCTCCGGGAGGGAAGTTCCCCCGGCAGAATCGCTCCGCCGGAGGGCAAAAGTGCTCCAATTCAAGTTCCGCCTCGAGACGGCGGCCTCCGTCCCGAAAGTCTTCTCCTTATTTTTCTAGGTCAAAATGACTTATATACCAAAAGATGGGCACCGGAGGTGGGCCGAGGAGGCCACAACCCACCAGGGCGCGCCAGGGGGGCCTGGCGCGCCCAGGTGGGTTGTGCCAACCTGGTGGCCTCCTCTGGTGTTTATTGGCTCCATTATTTCTTAAATATTCCATAAAAAATCCTCGTAAAGTTTCAGCTCATTTGGAGTTGTGCAGAATAGGTGGCCTGACGTAGCTTTTTCAGGTCCAGATTTCCAGCTGCCGGAATTCTCCCTGTTGGTGTGTACCTTACAAATTATGAGAGAAAAGGCATTAGAATTACTCCAAAAGACATTATTATGGATGAAAACATTATAAATAGCATTAAGAAAACATGATGCTAAATCGACATATCAACTCCTCATCCACAAAAACAAACAAGTCATTCATCATCGTTCCCTTGCGTCTGCCATGGCTAGCGTGAGTTCTGGGTCGAGAGAATGCCACCAAGGAGAGGCGAGCATGGAAGCGGAAGCACGAGAGATGTCCCGCCTCGCCACGAAAGCAGCCGACATGTCCCGCCGCGCGGCCGTAGCAGCAGAGAGGTCCCGTCGCGCCGCTGAAGTAGCACGGAGGTCCCGCCGCGCTGTTGATGCAGCAGACTGGTCCGGCCGCGCCGCGGAAGCAGAAGAGATGTCCCACCGCGCCGCGAATGCAGCAGAGCTGTCCTCCGCGCCGCGAAGGCCTAGGAAAATGTCTCGCCGGCAGGCGAGGAATGTTACAGGCGCATGCATGCCATCATCCTTAGCCAGATGGATCAGATCTCCGGCTGGGCGAGGTTGCAGGACGACAAGAAAGCCTCATTTGAACAGGCTACCGGCGTCATCCAGCAACTAAATGAGAGCAATGCGAAGCTCCGGGCTGAGCGCGACCAGCTGAGGGCGAAGATCGTTGGAAGTGCGTAGCAGCAGGAGGAGACCACTGCCTTGTTAAAGAGGACCGGCATCATTGTCGAGAAACTTATGGACGAGAATGCCATGATGCGCATCGAGCGCAGAAGGCTGTTGGAGGAATCCGTGGATGCTCTCAAGCAGCATCTTGAGGACAAGAAAGAGCTCATCGCCGCTCGCCACGGAGACTAGTTCCCGCGGCCTGCAGCAAGGCATCAAGAAAGTGGAGATCAGCGAGCGAGATCGTTGTCTTCCTTCTTCTTTTGCCCTTGTGTATTTTGGACGTTGCCGCATGTGGCTTTTTTAATTATGTTCCTAAATATGTAAGACAATTATTATCCACTGTCATCGTCCTTATATTCATCATGCTTGCTATAAGTCGCAGTCGATGCTATATAGAGTCGGATCTTGCATCAAGATCCGTGCAAATCTTTCTTTTCAGATTTTCATTTTTCTCTCTTAAATCTCAGTGCAGTGAGACATAGCCACGCCGTGAAGCAGGGGCTCAGGCGCCGTTAATGGAGACGTTGGGAAGGAGGTGCGCGGCGGATAGAGGTCAAAGGGCTCTCCTCTCGATGAGCACGCGCAGGGGTCTGATCGCACGCCATAGCTACCCCGCACGGCACCTCCTAGCCAATAAAAAAAGGGGACGTGTGGCGGCACGTAATTGGTAAGTAGAACGCCCACGATTTCAATAATACTTGTGTTTTTGATTTGTAATGTGACAGACCTTGTTCCAAAATGACTTTGTTGATTGTTAATGTGTGCGCCTTCGCAAATCGGACAAAAAAATTACCACAGCATGTTGGTGCCATGTAACATCCCAAATTTTCAATTTGGAATGTTATACATAGGTCATCCATGCATATCATATTTTATTGCATTTCGTTTTACGATCCTCGAAATTCTAAGCAACTCAAGGACCCACGGACAGAGTTGGGGATTTCACGTTTTTCATATTTGAATTTTTTTCAAATATTGAAACAAGGATGATTTGGTTTTAATTATTTTTCCTCTCCGAAAATATTTCATATTAAAATATATGAGAGCAGATAATATGACTTCTCCAAAATTAATGAAATATTGGAAGAAAAAAATACTAAAATCAAATAAATAATTTTATTTGAATTTTATTGCAATTTTATTTGACATAGAAAAAAATATGCATTTTTCAAATTGCATTTTAGGGCCAAGAAAATGTTCACTTTGTTCTAAATATTCTATTTAGACGGTGAAAATTTGTTTTGGTATTTTTAAATTTTTATTTTATTTTCTAGGATTTTTCCGGCGAAATCAGTTTTAAAAAAAAAGAAGTTTTGCTTCGGACCGACTGGGCCAAAAGCCCGGTCGGCCCACTCCGCCGCCGCCGTCGCCTTTGTCCCTGAGCCGGACTCCTCGAGGGAGTCCGAGCCGCCGCCGACGCCACCCCCGTCGCCCCTTCCCCAAGCCGCCACCCCCCCTTTAAAAGTCGACCCAGGGCCCTCCTAGAGCCCCAAGCCGGAGCCGCCGCCGCCTCCCGAGCGCCGCTGCCGCCGCTGCCCGCGCGCCGCACGCCGCCGCGCCCCGCCCTGCCTCGCCTCGCCGGAGCCGCCGCCATTCCCGATCCGAGCCGCCGGTTTTTTTTGTTTTAGGTAAAAAAACTAGATGCGTTTTTTTATTTTATTTGTTCGGTTTTCTCGGTTTAGTTGCTTAGCGGACGTTCGTCCGTATGTTCATTTTAACGAACGCTGTTCGTCAGTTAGCCGCAAACAGCGAACGTTCGTTCGTTAGCCTGTTCGTCTCATTTTATTTTCCAGGGTTTTTCCGCGATTATTTTCGATCGCTATTTCTGCCCTGATCTTCGTTTTAGTTTATCTTTTCGCTCGTTTATCCAAATCAGGTGAAACAAGCGCCTAGACCTTCGTCTCGAAGCCCTCTTTCTGTTTAACCAACTTGAACAAGATTTGGTACTGTAAAATTTGACTTTAGTCCAGATTAGTAAACGGATCTTGTTTCTTTCGTAGTTTGAGTTTCGTTGCTCCGTTTGATTTGATTCTTTTAGCAAACCGGTGTTCTTCAGTTGAACTTTCTGGTTAGATCTTCTTATTTGAGTTTTACCCGTGCATCCTTGCTTGGTTGCTTATGTATGCTATTATTTGTTTGTGATAGAATTTCCGGAGTGCTAAGCGTGCTACTACGAGTCTTTAGGATTTGCAGATCGTCAGCAAGGCAAGTAACACATTGATCATACTCTTTTCACACCTAGTTTTTATGCATTAGTTACAATCCTCAAACACTGCATGATTAGGATGTGATTAACTTGTGGGTACTGGTAAGTAGATGATGAGGTAGAACCTATTACCTGTTTTATTATCAAACCCTTGGGAGTTACTTCTACGTTATGCTTATATTGCCATGCTATGCTCGTAGACGTGGATTGGGTTTGAGTGTATCCATGAGAGATGTGAGTTGTTAATTAATGGTTCAACTTAAGGTGGCAACTTTAATACACATCTGGGTGGATTGCTTGTGGGCACCTGGAGAATCCAGTGTTGTCCTAGGATATCCCGGAGTACCTGTGTGATCATCCTACGGTCTGCCATCCAGGCTCAAAGGGATCATAAGATTATTCATGCAAGAAACTTCCATCTGCAGCCACAAGCTATCATGGGCTCTAGCATAGTTGAGTAGGTTGCATGACCTCTTTCAGTGGTAGACTAGCAGATGTAGAGGGAAAGTAGGTGTAACTGTCTACCCTGAGTAAAGAGTTAATGTTTCTGAAAGACTGTGTCTCGGTCATCCATTTCTCATACACCATGTAGTGCAAGAAATCCAATGGAGGAGATCGAGTCTTGTGGGGGAAAGTGTGCAAACCTCTGCAGAGTGTACAAACTAATCATGGTTAGCCGTGTCCCCGGTTATGGACATCTTGAGTATCTGGTACTTGAATTATTGGTTTGATCTCCTCACTCTAAATTAATTAGTTGAGAAGATAATGACTACTTTAATTGGGATTGAGTTGGAGGAACCTTCTCAATGATGTTTCAACCACCATGATAGTTAAATAAAACATATTCCTTTGTTGTAGGGAAAAAATGGCTTTTCGCAAAACATTATAACCATAGAGCCTCCACCAGCCATATATGCATGTAGTGATAGCATCTATATGTTCATTGCTCTACTGTGTTATATTGCCAGCATATTCCATGTGCTGACCCGTTTCGGGCTGCAACATATCATGTTGCAGACTTTTCAGACGAGGAGTAAGGTGCGATAGGTCGTTGTCATGCACTCAGCTATGCCATTGGAGTTGATGGTCTCACTTTATCTTCCAAGACTTCCACTGTTATCTCATTTAGATGGCCTTAAGCCATATTTATTGTAATAAATTCTCTCTTGAGACATTCGATGTAATAAGTGTGTGATTTCTACTCTGTTATAAATCCATTCAAGTATTGTGTGTGTCAGCATTATCAATCCAGGGATGACACTGAACATAGAGATTTGACCGTCTGAGGTCGGATCGCTACAAGATGGTATCAGAGCACATGCTGAATGTAGAACACGACCACTGAGATGAGCCATATGTCACTCTTCTCTACTCATTTCTGACTCCTCTCCATTTTCTACTCTTTAGGATGGCGGACTCAAGGAACAAGTTTACACAACCGGATGAAGACACACCCTTTGGACGACACTTGAAGGAAGTCACTAGGTACCTGAACATCGGAATACCAAGCTTCACTGGGACCTACACCGCCACTTTACCAGAAGAGGAGTGCTGGATGATTCGAGTTCAAGTTCCAAGAAGGACATTCACGCCAGTCACTGAACCCATAGAGTTTTCCTTTGATGCACCAACCTGGAGTCTAGGAAAGAGCATGGTAGCCCACATCGCCATGGGACGCATTGGCGAAGTTTATCACAAGGATCTCAAGGATACTATCTACCAAATATGTGGGCACCGAGATGAGAAATGGGAGATAGTCAGCGCCAAGAGGGACAGGTCCATTGCAGCTTTCATCCAGGAGCTAAACCAGCACTTCGTCGGCAGGAGAATCAGATGTGCGCAGGCATGATAGATCTGAAGAAGGCAATGACCGGGATCACAGAGCTAGAAGAGGAACTCATGTCTACACGTGATGGATATGAGGAGGAAATGACGATACTCACGGAGAACAATGACGAGCTGACAAGGAAGATAGGAGTTTTTATGGGAGATCCCGCGCCAGGAGGAGAAGACGACGAACCTAAGGAAATTCATTCTGAAGACTACATCATCATCGACGACACCGACTCCGACCCTGATGGTAGTGATGATGATTATGAAGACGAAGCTGGAGCAGATATCATGGAGTCTTCCACCGATCAAAATTTCTAGATGACCACCATATGATTAGTAGTATTTCCCCATGTATATACTACTAGCCCGAGCACTTTTGTCACGATATTTCTAGACCGATTGTATACCCTTGTTTGAATTGATTTGGTGTGATATGATTGTGTTTGTCTCATGTGCATATGGGTAGTGCTTTCTCACTAGACCTCATTCTATTCTAATCTCTTCCCTCTAAACTGTAACATCCCAAATTTTCAATTTGGAAAGTTATACATTAGATCATCATTGCATAGCATATTTTATTGCATTTCGGCAAATCCTCGATAAATCCTAAGCAACTCAAGGACCTCGGAGAGAGTTGGGGATTTTCCCGATTTTTCATATTTGATTTTTATCAAATAATAAAACAAGGATTTTTGGTTTAATTATTTTCTCTCCAAAAATATTTCATGTTAAAATAAATGAGAGGAGAAAATATGACTTCTCCAAAACAATTGAAATATTGGAGGAAAAATATTAAAATCAAATATTGGATTTTATTCGGATTTTATTTGCAATTTTACTTGCATTGAAAAAAATTGCACGTTTTCAAAACTGCATTTTGGGTCAAAAAAATGTTCACCTTGTTCTAATTATTTTAATTAGACGGAGAAAAATTTGTTTTAACATTTTTGGATTTTTATTTATTTTTCTGCGATTTTTTTAGATTCGGAGAATATTAAAAAAAAACCCGCGCCCGACCGGGCCGAGGCCCAGCCGAGCCAGGCCGGCCCACCTCCCTCGTCTCCCTCCCGAGCACGCCGCCGCGCCGCCCGAGTCCCACTCGGAGACGCCGCCCGCCGCCGCATTGCCCCCTCCTCCACGCCACCCCTCCCCCTCTTAAATACCCCCCACCCCCGCCTCCTCTCCTCACCCCGCCGCTGCCCCGCACCCGCACCCGCCGCCGCCCGCTGCAGCGCCGCGCCGCCGCCGCTTGCGCCGCCGCCCCCTGCCGCGCCGCCGTCGCCCGCCGCCCCGCAGCCGAGCCCCGCCGCCGCCCGAGCCTCCCCGTCGCCCCGCCGCCCCGCCGGAGCCGCCGCCCGAGGTAGCCGAGCCGCCGCCGCCTGAGTCCGGTTTTAAAAAAAAAAACCGATTCGGTTTATTTTTTTCTAAACCCCAGTTTTTGTTTTTTTCAGATCGGTTTATTTTTTTCGGTTTTATTACTTAGTGAACGTTCACCGACCCGTTCGTCGGATTGTCGCTGTTAATGAACGTCCGTTCGTTTAACTGTTCGTCCGTTTTTCTTTTTCGTCGGATTTTTCCGCGATTATTCCAGATCGTGATTTCAGATCCGAACTTCGTTTTCGTTTAACTTTTCGCTCGTTTATCGGAATCAGGCGATTCAAGCACCTAGAGTTTCGTCTCGAAATTCTCTTTCCGTTTAACACACTCAAACAAGTTTTTGCTACTGTAAAATTTGACCTAGCTCCAGATTAGTAAACGAAGCTTGTTTCTTTCGCCGTTTGATTTTCGTTGCTTCGTTCGATTTGATTCTTTTTGCAAACCGGAGTTCTTAAGTTGAACTTTCTGGTTGGATCTTTTATTTGAGTTTTACTTGTGCATTAGATGAGTACTTATTGTTTGCTTGTTTATTTGCGATAGAGTACCCGGAGTGCGCCGCTTGTTACTTCGAATCTCTAGGTTACGCGGATCACCAGCAAGGCAAGTAACACTTTGATCATACTCTTCCATACCCAGTTTTTATTGCATTAGATCAATCCTCAAACACTGCATGGTTATGATCTAATTAAACTGTGGGTATTGGGAAGTAGTTGAGGTAGTACCTATTACCTGTTTTATTTATCAAACCCTTGGGAGTTACTTCTACGTTTGCTTATATTGCTGTGCTATGCTCGTAGACGTGGATTGGGTTTGAGAGATATTCATGACAGATGTGAGATTGTTAACTAATGGTTTACTTAAGGTGGCAACTAAAACTCACATCTGGGTGGATTGAGGCACCTGGAGAACCCAGTGCTGCTTGTATTTTTGGATATCCCGGAGTACCCGTGTGATCATCCTATGGACCGCCACCCAGGCTCAAAGGGATCATGAGATTATTCATGCTAGAAACTTCCGTGTGCAGCCACATGCTATTATGGGCTCTAGCATAGTTGATTAAGTTGTGTGAGCTCTTGAAGAGGTAGACTAGCAGATGTAGGGGACGTAGGTGGTACGGTCTACCCAGAGTAGAGAGTTTACGCTTCTGAAAGACTGTGTCTCGGTCATCCGTTTCTCAAACATCATGCAGTGCGAGAATCAAGCGGAGGCGATCGAGTCTTGTGGGGAAAAGTGCACAAACCTCTACAGAGTGTACAAACTAATCATGATTAGCCGTGTCCCCGGTTATGGACATCTTGAGTATCTAGTACCTGGATTATCATGTGAATCTCATCACCATGTTACTTTAATTAATTTTGTTGGGTTAATGATGATACTTAATTGGGATTGAGTTGAAGGTACCTTCTCAATGTTTAACAACCACCATGATAGTTAAATAAAATTTATTCCTTTGCAGTAGGGAAAAATTGGTTTTTCGCAAAACTGTAACCATAGAGCTTTCCACCAGCCATATATGCATATAGTATAGCATTATTATGTTAATTATTCTCTATGTGTTACATTGCCAGCATATTCCATGTGCTGACCCGTTTCGGGCTGCAACGTTTCATGTTGCAGACTTTTTAGACGACGAGTAAGGTGCCTTAGGTCGTGGTCTTATACTCAGTGATGCCGTTGGAGTTGATGGACTCACTTATCTTCCAAGCCTTCCGCTGTTATCGTATTTAGATGGCCTTAAGCCATATTTATCATACTTATTCTCTTTTGAGACATTCGTTGTAATAAGTGTGTGATTGCTACTCTGTTATAAATCCTCCATTTGTACTGTGTGTGTCAGCATTACTGCTCCAGGGATGACACTGGTGCATAGCAGCACAGACTGTTTGAGGTCTGGTCGCTACAAAGGTGGTATCAGAGCACACGCTGACTATAGGACACGACCAGTAAGCTTAAACCCCAGAACACTTCTCTCTTCTCATTTCTGACCCCTCTCCACTTTCTACTCTTTTAGGAATGGCGAATGCAAGGAGCAAGTTCATGCAACCAGATGAAGATACGCCTTTTGGACGTCACTTGAAGGAAGTCACTAAGTACTTGAACATAGGGATACCAAGCATCACCGAAACCTACAACGCCACATTACCTGAAGAGGAGAGCTGGAAGATTCAAGTTCAAGTTCCAGGAAGGACGATAGCGCCAGTTACTGAGCCTATAAAGTTGTCTTTTGAAGCACCAACCTGGAGTTTAGGGAAGAGCATGGCAGCCCACATCGCTATGGGACGCATTGGAGAAGTCTACCACAGGGAGCTTAAGGATACTATTTATCAGATTTGTGGACGCCGACACGAGCAATGGGAGATGATCAACACCAAGAAGGATGGATCAATTGCAGCGTTCATCCAGGAGCAAAACCAACACATTCGTCGTCAGGAGAAACAGATGTGCTCAGACAAGATAGATCTGAAGAAGGCATTGACGAAGATCAAGGAGCTGGAGGAAGAACTCAAGGCTACACGGGAGGATTATTTGGAGGAAATCGTCGCACTAGTAGGGAAGAATGACGACCTGGAGAAGAAGATTGGAGTATTTATGGGAAATCCAGTACCAAAAGCAGCAGATGATGAATGCACTTGCCCGGATAACTACATCATCATTGATGACACCGACTCGGACCACAGTGAAGATGATTTTGTTGATGAAGCTGGAGCAGATATCATGGAGTCCTGAACCGATCAAAATTTCTAGTAGACCACCATATCAGCAGTAGTTTCCCCCATTTATGTAGTATAGTTCAAGCACTTTTGTAACACTAGATAGATCGATTGTATGCCTTGTTTGAATTGATTGAGTGTTATTGATTGTATTTGTCTCATGAGCATATGGGTAGTGTTTTCTCTCTAGACCTCATTCTATTCTAAACTCTCATCTTTTCTAACCTATCAGATGCCTCCGAGACGTGACACCGGATTTGTCTTTCCACCGGAGATCACTCAGTTGATTCAGCAACAGAATGCCCTGATGCAAGTGCTAGTACAGAACCAAGGCAACAACAACAACAACAACAACCCACCACCACCACCTGTTGATCACTTAGCCCGTTTCTTGAGGCTAAATCCGCCGGTGTTTTCCAGCAGCACCGAGCCGATTGTTGCAGATGATTGGCTCCGCAAAGTTGGAAGAGAGTTGGCCACTGCAGGATGCACAGATGCGGAAAGAGTGCGTTTTGCCGCACATCAGCTTGATGGACCCGCAGCATCATGGTGGGAGAATTACACAGCCACACACCCTATTGACACTGTCACATGGGACCAGTTTCATCAAGCTTTCCGTACAGCCCATGTTTCAGCAGGAGCTATGGCTATGAAGAAGCGTGAGTTTCGTAACCTACGCCAAGGAGGACGCACCGTAGGCAGTATGTGGAGGATTTCAGTAAGTTAGCACGTTATGCACCAGATGACGTTGCTACAGATGCAGCCAAGCAGGAGAAGTTCCTCGAAGGATTGAATGATGAGCTGAGCATGCAGCTAATGGTAGCAACCTTCAACAACTACCAGGAGTTGGTAGATAGAGCACTCATGATTGAAGGGAAGCAGCAGCAGATTGAAAACCGTAAGAGGAAGTATGGACAAGGGAAGTATAATTCTGGAGCCCAGCAGAAGCCACGTTTTGCCCCGAAATCGGGAGGACAGTTTCAGCATACCCATGGAGGAGGTAGTTCGCACAACCATAATGGCTCCAAGAATGGTAATGGGAATGGATGAAGCAACGGACAGAACCGCAATACCCCATCTACCCCAGCCAAGAGGGATCTAAGCCACATTGCTTGTTTCAAGTGCCAGAAGACTGGACATTATGCAACTGATTGTCCTGAAGCCCAGAATGGAAATGGCAATGGAAGCTCTGGGAAGAAGCCGAACCCTTTCAACAAAGGACATGTGAACCACGTGAGCGTGGAAGAGGTTGAAGCACAGCCTGATGCAGTAATAGGTAAGTTTATGGTAAAGTCATTTACTGCACTCGTTCTTTTTGATACTGGTGCATCGCATTCATACATATCGAGGGGATTTGTGGATAAGCATAAACTGCCAACCCAAGCCCTTAGGTCACCCATGTTAGTAACCTCGCCAGGAGCAGAGTATATGGCTAGTTTATGGTGTGAACGGTTACCATTAAGGATTGGTAACTACCTGTTTCCCTCAGACCTAATAATATTGGAATCGCAAGGATTGGATGTGATATTAGGCATGGATTGGTTATCAAAGTATGAAGGGAACATTGAGTGCGCCAGTAAGTCGATTTTGCTTACCACCCCAGAAGGAAGAAGGATTAAGTATGTATCCCGGCATATGCCGAAGAGGACTCAAGTGAATTCCTTATCAGGAGTTGTACAGGAGGAAGTGCCAGTGGTGAAGGATTACCCGGATGTATTTCCAGAAGAGTTGCCAGGCATGCCACCGGATAGAGACATTGAGTTCTTGATTGAACTTTTGCCAGGCACAGGGCCAATATCTAAGAGACCGTACAGGATGCCCGCAAAAGATTTGGAGGAGATTAAGAAGCAGATTAAGGAGTTATTGGATAAAGGCTATATTCGCCCAAGTTCGTCACCTTGGGGATCACCAGTACTTCTAGTGGAGAAGAAAGATGGATCGTTGAGGATGGTTGTTGATTACCGTGGATTGAATGAAGTGACCATCAAAAACAAGTACCCACTGCCGATGATCAATGATTTGTTTGACCGCCTACAGGGAGCTAAAGTATTTTCCAAGATCGATCTACGATCAGGATACCATCAGTTAAAGATTCGAGAGCAGGATATACCTAAGACGGCTTTTACCACCAGATATGGGCTATATGAGTATACCGTTATGTCATTTGGTCTGACTAACGCACCTGCCTATTTCATGAACCTGATGAACAAAGTGTTTATGGAGTTTTTGGATAAGTTCGTCGTGGTGTTCATTGACGATATTTTAGTCTACTCCAAGAATGAAGAAGAGCATAAGGAGCATTTGCGTTTGGTACTTGAGAAGCTCAGAGAACATCAGTTATACGCCAAGTTCAGCAAATGTGAATTTTGGCTGAAGGAAGTTGGATTCCTCGGACATGTTATATCCGGAGAAGGAATAGCAGTAGACCCCGCCAAAGTTGACACGGTAACAAGTTGGGAATCACCCACGTCAGTTGGAGAGATCCGGAGTTTTCTTGGACTTGCAGGATACTACCGGAGGTTTATTGAGAATTTCTCAAAGATTGCAAAACCCATGACTGAGCTATTGAAGAAGGACACCAAGTTCAATTGGACTGAGGAATGTGAAGCTAGTTTCCAAGAGTTGAAGAAACGATTGGTTACATCACCAGTGTTGATTCTGCCAGATCAACGCAAGGATTATGAAGTTTATTGCGACGCTTCTCGTCGAGGACTTGGAGCAGTGCTTATGCAGGAAGGAAGAGTTGTGTCATATGCTTCACGACAACTTAAACCCCATGAGAAGAATTATGCCACGCATGATTTGGAATTAGCAGCCGTAGTGCATGCGTTGAAGACATGGAGACATTTTCTCATCGGAAACCATTGTGAGGTGTACACGGATCACAAGAGTTTGAAGTACATTTTCACGCAGAAGGAGTTAAATCTCAGGCAGAGGAGATGGTTGGAGCTTATTAAGGACTATGATATGAGATTGCATTATCACCCAGGGAAGGCTAACGTAGTAGCAGACGCGTTGAGCCGCAAGAGCCATGTCAACACACTCATGACAGGAGAGTTACCCCGGGAGTTAGCCGAGGATCTTCGCGAGCTATGTTTGGAGATAGTTCCAAGAGGCTATTTAGCAACGTTGGAGATTCAGTCTACCTTGATGGAAAAGATCAGAGAAGCTCAGAAGACAGACAAGGAGATTGACGAGATAAAGGAAAAGTTGAGCAAAGGAAAAGCCAAGGGATTTCGTGAGGATGAGCACGATACCTTATGGTTTGAGGACCGCGTTTATGTGCCCAATGATCCGGAGATCAGGAAGTTGATTTTGCAAGAGGCCCATGATTCACCGTACTCGATTCACCCAGGAAATACCAAGATGTATTTGGATTTGAAGAATACTTTCTGGTGGACCGGAATGAAGAAGGATATTGCGGAGTATGTAGCAGTTTGTGATGTATGTCAGAGAGTGAAGGCAGAACATCAGAAGCCAGCGGGATTGCTACAACCATTGCCGATACCCGAATGGAAGTGGGATAAACTAGGCATGGATTTTATCACGGGATTGCCCAGGACTCGTTCAGGCTATGACTCAATATGGGTTGTAGTCGACCGTTTGACGAAAGTAGCTCATTTCATCCCAGTGAAGACCACTTACACCAGTGCTAAGTTGGCAAAGATATACATGACCAGAATCGTATGTTTGCATGGAGTTCCGAGGACCATTGTATCAGATAGAGGAACCCAGTTTACCTCGAAGTTTTGGAATCAGTTACATGAGACTTTGGGAACCAGGCTAGAATTCAGTACAACCTTTCACCCACAGACAGATGGACAGACCGAGAGAGTCAATCAGATTTTGGAAGACATGTTAAGAGCTTGTGCGCTAGATTATGGATCTAGTTGGGATGACAATTTGCCATATGCTGAATTTTCTTACAACAACAGTTATCAAACCAGTTTGAAGATGGCCCCTTTCGAAGCTTTGTACAGAAGGAGGTGTAGAACACCATTGTTATGGGACAAAGTTGGAGACCGTCAGTTGTTTGGACTAGATTTGATTAAGGAGTCTGAACCGAAAGTGAGGTTGATTCACGATAGGCTCAAGGTAGCCCAGTCCAGACAGAAGAGTTATGCGGATTCAAAATGTAAGGAGACAGTTCACGAAGTCGGAGACAGAGTTTATCTTCGAGTATCACCACTTCGAGGAGTAAAGCACTTTGGAGTTAAGGGAAAGTTGGCGCCTCGTTTTGTAGGACCATACAGAGTTTTGGAACGTATGGGAGAAGTTGCCTACAAGCTGGAATTGCCTGAAGGATTGTTAGGAGTTCATGATGTATTTCACGTTTCCTAGTTGAAGAAGTGCCACGCAGAGATGGCTGGGATACCACTGAGAGATACAGTGCCACTGGAAGCGATTCAGCTGGAAAGTGATTTGACCTATGAGGAGAAACCTGTTAAGATTCTTGAGTATGCCAGCCGAGTCACCCGCAGTTTTGCAAAGTCCAGTGGAGTCACCATACGGAAGATGAAGCCACCTGGGAACGAGAGGAAGATCTACGGAAGAACCACTCTCACCTATTTTCTAGCCAACTCGAATCTCGAGGGTGAGATTCATCTTAAGGGGGTAGGTTTGTAACATCCCAAATTTTCAATTTGGAATGTTATACATTAGATCATCATTGCATAGTATATTTTATTGCATTTTCGCAAATCCTCGATAAATCCTAAGCAACTCAAGGACCCTCGGAGAGAGTTGGGGATATTCCCGATTTTTCATATTTGATTTTTATCAAATAATAAAACGAGGATTTTTGGTTTTAATTATTTTCTCTCCGAAAAATATTTCAGATTAACATAAATGAGAGGAGAAAATATGACTTCTCCACAATAATTGAAATATTGGAGGAAAAATATTAAAATCAAATATTGGATTTTATTCGGATTTTATTTGCAATTCTAATTGCATTAAAAAAATTGCACGTTTTCAAAACTGCATTTTTGGGCCAAGAAAATGTTCACCTTGTTCTAATTATTTTAATTAGACGGAGAAAATTTGTTTTAACATTTTTGGATTTTTATTTATTTTTCTGCGATTTTTTTAGATTCGGAGAATATTTAAAAAAACCCGCGCCCGACCGGGCCGAGGCCCAGCCGAGCCAGGCCGGCCCACCTCCCTCGTCTAACTCCCGAGCACGCCGCCGCGCCGCCCGAGTCTCGCTCGGAGACGCCGCCCGCCGCCGCCTTGCCCCCTCCTCCACGCCACCCCTCCCCTCCTTATATACCCCCTCCCCGCCACCCCTCCTCACCCCCGCCGCCCCCGACCCGCACCCGCCGCTGCCCGCAGGAGCGCCAGCGCCGCCGCCGCTCGCGCCGCCGCCCCGCAGCCGTGCGCCGCCGCCCGCCGCCGCCCGAGCCTCGCCCGAGCCCCGCCGCCCTGCCGGAGCCCCGCCGGAGCTGCCCGCCGAGGTAGCCGAAGCCGCCGCCGCCGAGTCCGGTTTAAAAAAAACCGATTCGGTTTATTTTTTTCTAAACCCTAGTTTTTTTTTAAGATCAGTTTATTTTTTCGGTTTTATTATTTAGTGAACGTTCACCGACCCGTTCGTTTTAACGAACGTGTTCGTCGGATTGTCGCTGTTAACGAACGTTCGTTCGTTTAACTGTTCGTCAGTTTTTCTTTTTCGTCGGATTTTCCGCGATTATTCCAGATCGCGATTTCCGATCAGATCTTCGTTTTCGTTTAACTTTTCGCTCGTTTATCGGAATCAGGCAATTCAAGCGCCTAGAGTTTCGTCTCGAAATTCTCTTTCCATTTAACCTACTCAAAAGTGTTTTTGCTACTATAAAATTTGACCTAGATCCAGATTAGTAAACGAAGCTTGTTTCTTTCGCCATTTGATTTTCGTTGCTTCGTTAGATTTGATTCTTTTTGCAAACCGGAGTTCTTAAGTTGAACTTTCTGGTTGGATCTTTTATTCGAGTTTTAGCTGTGCATTAGATGAGTACTTATTGTTTGCTTGTTTGTTTGCGATAGAGTACCCGGAGTGCGCCGCTTGTTACTTCGAATCTCTAGGTTACGCGGATCATCAGCAAGGCAAGTAACACTTTGATCATACTTTTCCATACCAAGTTTTTATTGCATTAGATCAATCCTCAAACATTGCATGGTTAGGATCTAATTAAACTGTGGGTATTGGGAACTAGTTGAGGTAGTACCTATTACCTGTTTTACTTATCAAACCCTTGGGAGTTACTTCTATGTTTGCTTATATTGCCATGCTATGCTCGTAGACGTGGATTGGGTTTGAGAGATATTCATGACAGATGTGAGATTGTTAATTAATGGTTTACTTAAGGTGGCAACTAAAACTCACATCTGGGTGGATTGAGGCACCTGGAGAACCCAGTGCTGCCTGTATTTTTGGATATCCCGGAGTACTCGTGTGATCATCCTATGGACCGCCACCCAGGCTCAAAGGGACCATGAGATTATTCATGCTAGAAACTTCCATGTGCAGCCACAAGCTATTATGGGCTCTAGCATAGTTGATTAAGTTGTGTGAGCTCTTGAAGAGGTAGACTAGCAGATGTAGGGGATGTAGGTGGTACGGTCTACCCAGAGTAGAGAGTTAATGCTTCTAAAAGACTGTGTCTCGGTCATCCGTTTCCATCATGCAGTGCGAGAATCAAGTGGAGGCGATCGAGTCTTGTGGGGAAAAGTGCACAAACCTCTGCAGAGTGTACAATCTAATCATGGTTAGCCGTGTCCCCGGTTATGGACAACTTGAGTATCTAGTACTTGGATTATCATGTGAATCTCATCACCATGTTACTTTAATTAATTTTGTTGGGTTAATGATGATAATTAATTGGGATTGAGTTGGAGGTACCTTCTCAATGTTTCACAACCACCATGATAGTTAACTAAATTTTTTATTCCTTTGCAGTAGGGAAAAATTGGCTTTTCGCAAAACTGTAACCGTAGAGCTTTCCACCAGCCATATATGCATGTAGTCTAGCCTTATTATGTTCATTATTTCTCTATGTGTTACATTGCCAGCATATTCCATGTGCTGACCCGTTTTCGGGCTGCAACGTTTCATGTTGCAGACTTTTTAGACGACGAGTAAGTTGCCTTAGGTCGTGGTCTTATACTCAGTGATGCCGTTGGAGTTGATGGACTCACTTATCTTCGAAGCCTTCCGCTGTTATCGTATTTAGATGGCCTTAAGCCATATTTATCATACTTATTCTCTTTTGAGATATTCGTTGTAATAAGTGTGTGATTGCTACTCTGTTATAAATCCTCCATTTGTACTGTGCGTGTCAGCATTACTGATCCAGGGATGACACTGGTGCACAGCAGCACAGACTGTTTGAGGTCTGGTCGCTACATTCTTCGCTTAGGAATTTCCTCACCCTGAAATTCCTCACTGAAGAATTCATAAAAATCGCCTATCACCCCCCTCTAGTCGATATAACGCACTTTCAGAAATGTCACTCCAAACCGTATGGAGGGCATCATGCTGGAGATAGAACTGCTCATAAGGTATTGCATTCTGGATTTTATTGGCCTACTCTCTTCAAGGATGCTCGTAAGTATGTCTCATCTTGTGATGAATGCCAAAGAATAGGTAATATCGATAAGCGTCAAGAAATGCTGATGAATTATTCACTTGCTGTTGAACCATTTGATGTTTGGGGATTTGATTACATGGGCCCTTTTCCTTCCTCTAATGGGTATACACATATTTTGGTTGCTGTTGATTATGTTACTAAATGGGTAGAAGCTATTCCAACTAGTAGTGCTGATCACAACACCTCTATTAAAATGCTTAAGGAAGTTATTTTCCCAAGGTTTGGAGTTCCTAGATATTTAATGACTGTTGGTGGTTCACACTTTATTCATGGTGCTTTTCGTAAGATGCTTGCTAAGTATGATGTTAAGCATAGAATTGCATCAGCTTATCATCCTCAGTCTAGTGGTCAAGTTGAGCTTACCAATAGAGAAATAAAATTAATTTTGCAAAAGACTGTTAATAGGTCCAGGAAGAATTGGTCTAAGAAATTAGATGATGCACTTTGGGCTTATAGAACAGCTTATAAAAATCCTATGGGTATGTCTCCTTATAAAATGGTTTATGGAAAAGCTTGTCATTTACCTCTTGAGTTAGAACATAAAGCTTATTGGGCAGTTAAAGAACTCAACTATGATTTCAAACTTGCTGGTGAAAAGAGGTTATTTGATATAAGCTCATCAGATGAATGGAGAACCCAAGCATATGAAAATGCAAAGTTATTTAAAGAAAAAGTTAAAAGATGGCATGACAAAAGAATTCAAAAACGTGAGTTTAAAGTCGGAGAATATGTTCTTTTGTTCAACTCTCGTTTCAGATTCTTTGCAGGCAAACTCCTCTCAAAATGGGAAGGCCCCTATGTCATCGAGGAGGTTTACTGGTCTGGAGCCATCAAAATAAATAATTTTGAAGGAACTAACCCGAAGGTTGTCAACTGGCAACGAATAAAGCATTATATCTCAGGTACACCTATTAATGTTGAAAGCAATATTGTCCAAACTTTGACACCAGAAGAACACATAAAAGTGTCCTTCCAGAACACTCTTGAATCGTGAAAATAAGGAGGTACATGGTATGGTAAGTAAATAGACTCCGAAAAATCTACAAAAATATTTTTTGTCAGTTTTGGAATAATTTAGAATTTTGGGAATAAAGAAACTACCAGGAAGCGTACCCTGGTGGGCACAATACACCACAACCCACCTGGGACACCTTCCGGACTCCGTTTTTCTTCTATATATTTGTTCTGCAAGATAAAAATTCTATATATACTTCCCGAACCTGTTAACCACCGTATCGCAAAGAAAATCCTCTGTTCTCTTTTTCTTGCTGTTTCTAGGCAGATTTGTCAAGCTAGGCATCATGTCTTCCTGCTCCTCCAACAACATGGAAGAAGATGCTTGGCTGATGGAGATCGGGACAAAGAGGGAGGAGCAAGATCGCTTCATCACCTTCTTCACCATCAAAGGAGAACTGAGTATCGGGTATGGGCACTCCCCTTGGCTTCCGCCAAGCTTGGGGGAGGTGCCCCGGTATCGTATCATCCCACTATCTTTTTACTTTTACTTATCTTAGTTCAATCTTTTGCTCAGATGAATAAAGTTTAGTTCGATCTTTTCTTCTTTAAGGTTTTCTTAGTGATCTACCATTGTTATCATGTGCAAGTTATATAATAAAGTTAGTTCGAGTTTTTACTTTCTTTACTTCCATGTTGCAGACAAAGAAAAGAAAAAGAAAAGGAAAACAAATGAAAGAAAGGAAATAAATCAATAAGATCATATACTAATCCTATGGTAGGTAATAGCACCACATAAGGAAAAGTATAAGTAAGAAAATTTTATTAGAGATTGACAAACACATCATTGGTTAGTGATGCAACTCATGAAAGAATTAATAAGGGAAGGGAAGATCCACATATAAATATACTATCCTAGAAATCTTTTGTGATTGTGAGCCCTCATCAAAATATTATATGCCAAAATTGTTGACGTTGGACAAGGAAGACAATGTAATGGTTTATGTATGTTTATATTCACAAAGAAGTCATATTCTCATAGATCCTTTAACATGTGATGCCGGCCCCCTATCTTTGCTAGCCAAAAATTCCGCACTAAGTAGAGATACTACTTGTGCATCCAAAAACCCTTAAACCCAAATCTTTTTCAAGTGTCCACCATACCTACCTAGGGATTGAACAAGATCCCTCAAGTAAGTTGCCATCGGTGCAAAAAGGCAATAAAAATTGCTTCTAAATATGTGAGATCTTTTAGTGTAAGAGAAAATTGAGCGTTGCACGAACTTGGATGACAAAGAATAAAAGTGACAGACTGCATAATAAAGGTTGTCATCTTAAGGGGCAATGTAACATGACGTTCTTTTGCACTAAGGGGTTGAGCATGCAAACAAATAAGCGCATGGCAACCTCTGCTTCCCTCTGGGAAGGGCCTATCTTTTACTTTTATGTATTTACTTTTATGCAAAGAGTCAAAGTTTTCCTTCTATTCCTTTTATTTTTCTCTTTTGGCAAGCATCCTGTGGTGAGGAAAGATCTAGACACATATGTCCAGTTGAATATATATAGCATGAGTTATTATTGTTGACCTCACCCTTGAGTTGAGTATGTTGGGAGGTGAAACTATAAGCCCCTATCTTTCTATGTGTCCGGTTGAAACGTTTTGCTCATGTGTACTCAGTGAGTGTCAGCAATCATAGAAGACTATATGATGGTTGAGTATGTGGACTTGCCTAAAGGCTCGACACGTGACCCTTCCTAAAAAGATGATGAATATTGTAGTTGCAAAGTTGACTGAGAACATAGTTTGTTGGTTTCTAATAGAGTTTTTGCTTTATACTTCGATTGTGTGATGAACTATTACTTATTCATGGGAAATGTATGATAGAAATATTATGATAAAAGTCTTATGTTTAATTTTGTTGTTGTTATAATAATCAACATGATGCTTCTATGTCTGTATTTTGTTTTTATCGACACCTCTCTCTCAAAGCATGTGGACATGTTTTTCGATTTCGGTTTTCCCTTGAGGACAAGCGAGGTCTAAGCTTGGGGGAGTTGATACGTCCATTTTAGATCATGTTTTCTTACTGTTGTTTATAATGTTTTCATCCATAATAATGCCTTTTGGAGTAATTCTAATGCCTTTTCTCTCATAATTTGCAAGGTACACACAAGAGAGAGAATTCCGGCAGCTGGAAATCTGGACCGGAAAAGGCAATGTTAGGCCACCTATTCTGCACAACTCCAAATGAGCTGAAACTTTACGAGGATTTTTTATGGAATATTTAAGAAATACTGGAGCCAATAAACACCAGAGGGGGCCACCAGGTGGGCACAACCCACTTGGGCGCGCCAGCCCCCCTGGCGTGCCCTGGCGGGTTGTGGCCTCATTGGCCCACTCCGGTGCCCATCTTTTGGTATATAAGTCATTTTGGACCTAGAAAAAATAAGGAGAAGACTTTTGGGACGGAGCCCCGCTGTCTCGAGGCGGACCTTGGGCAGGAGAACTTTTGCCCTCCGGCGGAGCGATTCTGCCGGGGGATCTTCCTTCCCAGAGGGGGAAATCATCATCATCATCATCATCATCACCAACAACTCTCCCATCTTGGGGAGGGCAATATCCGTCAACATCTTCACCAACACCATCTCATCTCAAACCCTAGTCCATCTCTTGTATTCAATCTTGTTACCGGAACTATAGATTGTTGCTAGGAGGTGACTAGTAGTGTTGATTACATCTTGTAGTTGATTACTGTATGGTTTATTTGGTGGAAGATTATATGTTCAGATCCATTATGCATATTAATACCCCTCTGATCATGAGCATGTTTGTTGTTTGTGAGTAGTTACTTTTGTTCTTGAGGTCACGGGATAAATCATGTTGCAAGTAATCATGTGAATTTGATATGTGTTCGATATTTTGATGGTATGTATGTTGTGATTCCCTTAGTGGTGTCATGTGAATGTCGACTACATGACACTTCACCATATTTGGGCCTAATGGAATGCATTGTGGAGCAGTAAATAGATGGTGGGTTGCAGGAGTGACAGAAACTTAAACCCCATTATATGCACTATTCCGTAAGGGATCGATTGGATCCCAGAGTTTAATGCTATGGTTAGGATTTACCCTTAATACTTTTCTCGTAGTTGCGGATGCTTGCGGGAGGGTTAATCATAAGTAGGTGGTTTTTTTAAGTAAGATCAGCACCTAAGCACCGGTCCACCCACATATCAAATTATCAAAGTAGCAAACACAGATCAAACCAACATGATGAGAGTGACTAGATGAAATTCCCGTGTACCCTCAAGAACGCTTTGCTTATTATAAGATACTGCTTTGGCCTGTCCTTTGCCTCAAAAGGATTGGGATACCTTGCTGCATACTTGTTACAATTATCGTTACTTGCTCGTTATAAATTATCTTGCTATCAAACTACTCGCTACTTACAGTTTCAGCATTGCAGACATTACCTTACTGAAAACTACTTGTCATTTCCTTTTGCTCCTCGTTGGGTTCGACACTCTTACTTATCGAAAAGAGCTACAATTGATCTCCTATACTTGTGGGTCATCAGGAGTTCAGGAGGAATGTGCAGTCATCTTGGAGTAGTAGTATTTATAACCGAGTACTAATACGCTCCTAAGTGGGAAACCGTTTAGGTTTTGATCGGTGTGAACAGGTTTGCAATTTGGAATATGACGGGATGCAGGCTCAAAATTTATTGACGGTTCTATAATTTCTAAGTGCGACACTATTCCCAGATGGCGTAACGTGGGCACGCTTTCTCAGCCACGTACGTGGCATTTCTGTTCTGTTGCCTAATTGCAAACAGTTAATTCTTCTGAAGCGTATGCCCTCAATCACACATTGTCAAAAAGTACTGCGGTAGACCTTCTTTAACATGTGTCAAAAAACAAAAAAAATTCAAAACAAGGACCTTGAGATTAATTCCACTGAGGGGATGTATCTTAAATGTCCATTAAGGACATTTATGACACATCCCATCAGTGGGATTAACATCAAGACAACTTCCCATCCGGTCACCCATCTCATGCCTACTCCGGCCTGAGCACAGTTAACTTGAGAGTTCTCTTAGATGAGCTATTGGTGGAATAGCTAGTCCTTGCTGATATAGGATGCCCTCTTCGCATCCTTATGGCGTACCCGGATGACCGCCCGTCGCCCAATGGCCAATAGATGTTGTGTTGACACAACATATCACATACATCTTACTAGAATCAATCATCTATGTTATTATCGGTCTTCGCACACATTTCTGATTATAGACATGTTTGCCGCGTATCACACACATCTTGATATATTGAACCGTTTCTGTTCTCTTGTCTCAACGCAAACAGTTCATCCGAGTGAACCGCATGCCATATATTGCAGACACCTTGATCTGGCTGACTGTTTCTTTTGTGTTGCCTAATCAAAAATAGTTCATCCGAGTGAACCGTCAGCCGTATATCACACACACCTTCATCTAGCTACCCGTTTCTTTTGTATTGCCACATCGCAAACAGTTAATTGAACTGAACCGTATGCCCAGCATCGCACACGCAACTATAATCTGAACCGTGTTTGATGCATCCTCCATCGCAAATGTTTTGCGCCTTTTTTGACGGTTTTTTATACCATCGTTTGCGATTAATGCATCGCACACAGTTTCGTCGAAGGGTCTTTGATTGTAGTGTCACATTGGCAGCAACCTGCAGTAGTGCTTGTATCTTCACGACCCATCAGTCCGGCCCATATCACACAGCCCAGACATCCGAGGACCCCCTAATCCAGGACTCCCTCAGTAGCCCCTAAACCAGTCCTCAATGACGATATGTTCGTCACGCAGATTGTCTTCGGCATTGCAAGGCGGGTTCCTCCTCCCGAATACTTCAAAGCAATCTTCTAAATAAAAGAACTGTATCCGGCTCTACATGACAGTCACAACCCTCAACCACGAAGGCAAAATATTTAATCAAAATAATGTCTGTCAACTGACAACTTTTTTGGCGAAACGCCACGTCTGGCCTCTTTAACATTTTGAACCGTTTTTTGGCCTCCCGCTTCGCGTTTCGAGGCACGGCCTCTATTGACACGCCTTGTCAAAACTGATATCGTGTCCGCTTATCACGGGATCCTCATCATACGGGTTTGGGTAATCCAACCGTGTCATTCGCACGACCCCTTGGGAATAAGCGAGATTTAAGGCTTGAGGGGGGGTGCTTGATATTCATTACCTATATAAGTGGATAAAGATCCCTCTTTTCTCCCCACGCCTTGTTCCTTCTCATGTTTCCCCATCCTCAAGCTCCAGCGCCCAAGCTTCAATCTTTCCCACCGCCACCAACCTCTCCGGCCATGTCCGGATCTGGCTCGAAGGGCAAGTGGGAGGCCTCCTCCATCATGGAGAAGGACGTAAAGGAGCTCCGGGAGGCGGGGTATCTGTCTGCGGACATCGCACACAGGCTCCCTGCCAAGGAGCAAGTTATCCCCACCCCGGAGCCCGGCGAAAGGGTTGTGTTCATCCCTCACTTCCTCCACGGGCTAGGGTTTCCCCTTCACCCCATTGTCCGAGGCCTCATGTTCTACTACGAGCTATATTTCCATGATCTAGCCCCAAATTCTTTGCTCCATATCTTAGTGTTTATCATCGTGTGCGGGGTGCTACTCCGCATCCCCCCACACTTCGGCCTATGGCTAAAAGTCTTCAATGTGAAGCCGAAGGTGGTCGACAGGTAGCATGCGGACTGCGGCGGCGCCATGGTGAGCAAGCTCCCCAACACCACTTGGCCTAAAGGGGCCTTCGTGGAGACCGTCAAGGTGTGGCAACAGGAGTGGTTCTATATCACCGAACCCCGCGGCGCCAGGTGGGCGGCCACTCCTAAGCTCAGATCCGGGCCCCCTATGTGGCTCGCGTCGTGGACCAATAAGGGTCTGAACTGGGGATCGACCGCGGAAGTGCTGATGCTGCAAAAGTGCATCACAAACATGATAAGCAAAAATAGCAGTCTCACTAATGTGATTCAGGTGATGCTCTTCCGCCGGACCCCCCCTACCAACTCTGGCCCCTGCACATGTGGGAGTTCAATCCGGAAGGTCCACGGACCCTGCGGCGCTTCTTCGGCACAATGCACGAAGAGATCTGGAAGCTGCTCTTCAAGGCCTAGAAAACGTGGCCGAAGAAGACCGAAGACATCGGCCTCGACAGCGAAAATCCGGCCACCCCGGTAAGTGTGTTATTCCCGAACACACACTTGGTCCATAAATTCTTAGGCATAACGAGTTTTCCGTCCCTCTCATAGGGCTGGATAGCGAAGGCGGAGCGGATCAAGTGTCTGGCATCGCTGCCTAAAGATCCGGCCACACCCCAGCTCACAAAGATGCTGGTTCCGGCGCCCTATCAGGCGCCGGAGAAGAAGGCCAAGAAGAAGAGCAAGGAGGCCAAGGGCGGCCTCCGCCGTAAGGGTATTTTGGACGCAGTGTCCGGAGAGACCGAAGCCTCCTCCTCCTCCCATGAGGGAGATGAAGACGAAGAGGAGGAGGAGGAGGTGGAAAGTGACTCTCGCCTCAAGGGGAGAAAAAAGAAAAGGGCAACCTCCATAGACCCGGAGGAGGGGGGTGTCCAAGAGGGGGAAGATAACCCTCTCGGATGGTTCGGATTCTGATGCCGAAGACATCCCCAAGAGGCTCCCTAGGTCGAAGCCCCTGGCCGCATTGTAAGTACCAAAGGATACTTTACAAATATTCAGTCCTTTATGTTTTCAATATAACATATTATGTTGTGTGTATTTCAGTCCTGCCCGCGACCTCCCCCATCCATCGCTATTTGTGGGGAGTTCTCTGGCACCAGAGATGGTGGAGAGCAAGACGCCTCCGTGAGCCTCTCCGCCAACCACCGCGGATGACACCGAGGTGTTGTCCCGAAGGGCCTCTCCAGGTCATGGAGAGGTGAGGGAGGTTGCCAATACGGCACCTGAGGGTGAGGCCTCGGCTGCCGAGAACATGGGGGTGCAACCACCATGGAGATCGATAGCGGGGGCCCTGACTAGTCCGGCCCCTAGCCGAACACTATTCCGAAGACCTATATGGCTCCGGGATCAAGCGAGCAACCCCCTTCGAAGGAGGGGGAGCGTCAACCCCGGCGACGACCTCCACTAATCCGGAGGCGCTGAACGCTTTGGTGGAGGCACTACGATGTGCTTCCATCATGGAGGAGCACTGCACCCTGATGGGTGTGGTGGTTGAGAAGGTTTAGTCCGCCAAGAGCGGGCTGAACGAAGCCTTCACCAGCCTACTAACGGGCTTCGAGATATGCGACATAATACTCTCAGACGCTTTTCATATGAAGGAAATATGCCTGTATATAGATAGTAGCCCCTGAGACTGTGTTCGATTTTGAAAAAATCCGAACAGAGGATCACATAGTATTCGGAAGAGGTGACATACTTTTCTATTTTATAACAGGCTTCCCTGTTGGCGGCAACCGCCCAAGCCGCTGAAGTTTCCAAACTCAATCGGAAGCTGAAGTTGGCCGATGATGAGATCGACCGCATTAACAAGCGGTTCGATGAGGCGCAAGGTATGTTCAAAAGAGATTTCTTTTATATATATATATATATATATATATATATATATATATATATATATATATATATATATCTAAAGTGATATGCAAATTCAGAGTTTTAGCTCATGCCCTGCGATGATTATGATTGTAGGTAGCACGGCCGAGGTTGAGACCCTCAAGAGTGCCCTTGCACAAGCCAAGGAGCAGGTGAAGGCGAGCAAAGCGGTCGTTGACAAAGCGGCTGCCGATTTAAAGACCGAACAGGTCGCCCGCCGCCATCACGAGGATAGGGTGGCCGAGGTGAAGCCAGAGCTGAAGGATGCCATCGGCAAGTGCGAGGCCTTGGAGGAGAAGAGTATGACCCAAGCGGCCGATCTCGCCAAGGCCCTCAATGAGGCCAAGGAGGCACGGACTGCGTCCCGGAGTGCTCGTGAAGAGATCTGGCAGGCCGAACAGATAGCGGTCTCTTGTAGAGTATATTTGGGGGTCAAAGATATGCCTTGCTTACTCGACTCTGGAGTTCTCCAGACGCCTTTGCGGATCTTCCGAGGAGTGCCGCCGACGCCTGATACGTCTCCAACGTATCTATAATTTTTGATTGTTCCATGCTATTATATTATCTGTTTTGGATGGTTAATGGGCTTTAATGTACCTTTTTATATTATTTTTGGGAGTAACCTATTAACCGAAGGCCGAGTGCAAATTGCTATTTTTTTGCCTATTTCAGTGTTTCACGGAAAAGGAATATCAAACGGAATCCAAACGGAATGAAACCTTCGCGAGGATCATTTTTGTAACAAACGCAATCCAGGAGACTTAGAGTGGACGTCAAGGAAGCAACGAGGCGTCCACGAGATAGGGAGGCGCGCCCAGGGGGTAGGCACGCCCCCCACCCTCGTGGCTCCACCGACCTACTTCTTTCGCCTATATATACTCTTATACCCTGAAAACATCCAGGAGCACCACGAAACACTTTTTCCAATGCCGCAACCTTCTGTACTCGTGAGATCCCATCTTGGGGCCTTTTCCGGCGCTCCATCGGAGGGGGAATCGATCACGGAGGGCTTCTACATCGACACCATAGCCTCTCCGATGATGTGTGAGTAGTTTACCACAGACCTTCGGGTCCATAGTTATTAGCTAGATGGCTTCTTCTCTCTCTTTGGATCTCAATACAAAGTTCTCCTCGATCTTCTTGGAGATCTATTCGATGTAATACTTTTTGTGGTGTGTTTGTCGAGATCCGATGAATTGTGGGTTTATGATCAAGATTATCTATGAACAATATTTGATTCTTTTCTGAAGTCTTATATGCATGATTTGATATCTTTGCAAGTCTCTTCGAATTATCGGTTTAGTTTGGCCTACTAGATTGATCTTTCTTGCAATGGGAGAAGTGCTTAGCTTCGGGTTCAATCTTGCGGTGTCCTTTCCCAGTGACAGCAGGGGCAGCAAGGCACGTATTGCATTGTTTCCATCGAGGATAAAAAGATGGGGTTTATATCATATTGCTTGAGTTTATCCCTCTACATCATGTCATCTTGCCTAATGCGTTACTCTGTTCTTATGAACTTAATACTCTAGATGCATGGTGGATAGCGGTCGATGTGTGGAGTAATAGTAGTAGATGCATAAACGTTTCGGTCTACTTGTCACGCACGTGATGCCTATGTTCATGATCATGCCTAGATATTCTCATAACTATGCGCTTTTCTATCAATTGCTCGACAGTAATTTGTTCACCCAAGGTAGAATTTGCTATCTTGAGAGAAGCCACTAGTGAAACCTATGGCCCCCGGGTCTATTTTCCATCATATTAAGCTTCCGCCAACGTGCTATTTCTGTCACCGTTTAGTTTGCAATCTTTACTTTTCAATCTATACAACAAAAATACCAAAAATATTTATCTTATTATCTTTATCAGATCTCACTTTTGCAAGTGGCCGTGAAGGGATTGACAACCCCTTTATCGCGTTGGTTGCAAGGTTCTTAATTGTTTGTGCAGGTACGAGGGATTTGCGTGTAGTCTCCTACTAGATTGATACCTTGGTTCTCAAAAACTGAGGGAAATACTTACGCTACTTTGTTGCATCACCCTTTCCTCTTCAAGGGAAAACCAATTCATGCTCAAGAGGTAGCAAGAAGGACTTCTGGCGCCGTTGCCGGGGAGATTTGCACCAAGTCAAGTCGAGATTTGATCTCCTGTCAACAAGCCATTTCTGGCGCCGTTGCCGGGGAGATCTATGCACAAGTCAAGACATGCCAAGTACCCATCACAAACTCTTATCCCTCGCATTACATTATTTGCCATTTGCCTCTCGTTTTCCTCTCCCCCACTTCACCTTTGCCATTTTATTCGCCCTCTTCCGTTTGCTTCTTTTTGTTTGCTTCTTGTGTGTCTGTGTGTTAGATCGTTTATTTTGCCACTATGGCCAGTCCTTCTATCATTGTCAGTACTCCCGATCATGAAGTTCTTAATTTTAAACAAAGGGAGGGAGAAAATTTAAAAGATCCTTGGTATAGAATTTGCAATGCTCAGAATAGATCCACTAGGAAGCAATCCACTTCCGTTCTTCTTCGCAATTTTATGTAGGCATCACTCCTGGGAATAGATATATTCTTGATACCATTACCGGAGGGAATTTCTTGGGTAGCCATACTTTTTATTCTTATAATGCTATGATAGATTTGTTTGGCCCACCGCCTCTTTTTGTTAATGGAGCTATTTTAACTTTGGAACACATGATGCAGAGGCTTGAAATTATTGAAAATAAAGTTGCCACTGTAGAGTTGATTGAGAATTTGGATAAAAAGATCCACAACCAAATTACCCAATATGGATCTAAAGTAGGAGTTACTCTAAATTTTTTTAAAGAAAAAGAACCCATAGTTAATGAAAAGATAGATCAAGATTCCATTAGAATTGATAAACTTGAGGATATTATTACCAACTTAGGGTCTGCCTTTTTTGCCATGAGAAATACTTCCAATTCTCCTACTACCAAAGTTTCCAAATTTATGTACGTTCCTAAAAATAAGGGTGAATCTTCTAGTAAGGAAACTGCGGATCTCAAATCAATAAGTGTTCACCCCAACTTTTTTGCTATCATTAAGGAACCTCTTGCTACAAATGAATTTCTTGATTTCTTGC
Organism: Triticum aestivum; assembly: GCF_018294505.1. Classification (NCBI taxonomy): domain Eukaryota; kingdom Viridiplantae; phylum Streptophyta; class Magnoliopsida; order Poales; family Poaceae; genus Triticum; species Triticum aestivum. Next base: position 144,893,064 of record NC_057802.1, read on the forward strand.
CTAGGAGTGTGATCATTAATAAAAAGAAGGAAACTCCTGAGGGTTATAAGTGTTCAATTGAAGAATTGCCTACCAAAGATGACAATACCTAGGTCTATTCTTGTTTTTATGCCTAGCTAGGGGCGTTAAACGATAGCACTTGTTGGGAGGCAACCCAATTTTATTTTTGTTCCTTGATTTTTGTTCCTGTTTAGTAATAAATAATTCATCTAGCCTCTGCTTAGATGTGATTTTATGTTTTAATTAGTGTTTGTACCAAGTAAAACCTATAGGATCTTCTTGGGTGATAATTATTTGATCTTGCTGAAAAAGTCAGAAACTTTCTGCTCACGAAAACAATTGTTAAAAATCACCAGAAGGTGATAAAATACTGATTCCAATTGCAGTAGATCAATAATCAAATTATCTAGGACTTCCTATTTTGGTAGATTTTTATGAGTTACAGAAGTTTGCGTTTGATACAGATTACTACAGACTGTTCTGTTTTTGACAGATTCTGTTTTTCGTGTGTTGTTTGCTTATTTTGATGAATCTATGGCTAGTATCGGGGGGGTTTGAACCATATAGAAGTTGGAATACAGTAGGTTTAACAACAATATAAATAAATAATGAGTTCATTACAGTACCTTAAAGTGGTGGTTTGTTTTATTTTACTAAAGGAGCTCATGAGATTTTCTGTTGAGTTTTGTGTTGTGAAGTTTTCAAGTTTTTGGGTAAAGATTTGATGGATTTTGGAACAAGGAGTGGAAAGAGCCTAAGATTGGGGATTCCCAAGGCACCCCAAGGTAAAATTCAAGGACAACCAAAAGCCTAAGCTTGGGGATGCCCCGGAAGGCATCCCCTCTTTCGTCTTCGTCTATCGGTAACTTTACTTGAGGCTATATTTTTATTCACCACATGATATGTGTTTTGCTTGGAGCGTCTTGTATGATTTGAGCCTTTATTTTTTAGTTTACCACATTCATACTTGCTGTACACACCTTTTGGAGAGACACACATGAATCGGAATTTATTAGAATACTCTATGTGCTTCACTTATATCTTTTGAGCTATATAATTTTGCTCTAGTGCTTCGCTTATATCTTTTTAGAGCATGGTGGTGGTTTTATTTTGTAGAAATTATTGATCTCTCATGCTTCACTTATATTATTTTGAGAGTCTTATATAACAGCATGGTAATTTGCTTTGGCTATAAAATTAGTCCTAACATGATGAGCATCCAAGATGGGTATAATAAAAACTATCATATAGAGTGCATTGAATACTATGAGAAGTTTGATTCTTTATGATTGTTTTGAGATATGAAGATGGTGATATTAGAGTCATGCTAGTGAGTAGTTGTGGATTTGAGAAATACTTGTGCTAAAGTTTGTGATTCCCGTAGCATGCACATATGGTGAACCGTTATGTGATGAAGTCGGAGCATGATTTATTTATTGATTGTCTTCCTTATGAGTGGCTGTCGGGGACGAGCGATGGTCTTTTCCTACGAATCTATCCCCCTAGGAGCATGCGCATAGTACTTCGTTTCGATAACTAATAGATTTTTGCAATAAGTATGTGAGTTCTTTATGACTAATGTTGAGTCCATGGATTATACGCACTCTCACCCTTCCACCATTGCTAGCCTCTCTAATATTGCGCACCTTTCGCCGGTATCATACACCCACCATATACCTTCCTCAAAACAGCCACCATACCCACCTATTATGGCATTTCGATAGCTATTCCGAGATATATTGCCATGTAACTTACCACCGTTCCGTATATTATGACACAATTCATCATTGTCATATTGCTTTGCATGATCATGTAGTTGACATCGTATTTGTGGCAAAGCCACCTTTATAATTCTTTCATACATGTCACTCTTGATTCATTGCATATCCCGGTACACCACCGGAGGCATTCCCATAGAGTCATATTTTGTTCTAAGTATTGAGTTGTAAGTAAAAAGAAGTGTGATGATTTTCATTATTAGAGCATTGTCCCAGTGAGGAAAGGATGACGGAGACTATGATTCCCCCACAAGTCGGGATGAGACTCTGGACTAAAATTAATAGTAAAAAAATAAAAAAAGAGGCCAAAGAAGTCCAAAAGAAAAAAAGAGAAAAGAAAAAATTGAGAGAAAAAGAGAGAAGGGACAATGTTACTATCCTTTTTCCACACTTGTGCTTCAAAGTAGCACCGTGATCTTCATGATAGAGAGTCTCTTATTTTGTCACTTTCATATACTAGTGGGAATTTTACATTATAGAACATGGATTGTATATTCCAATGATGGGCTTCCTCAAAATGCCCTAGGTCTTCGTGAGCAAGCGAGTTGGATGCACACCCACTTAGTTTCTTTTGTTGAGCTTTCATACACTTATAGCTCTAGTGCATCCGTTGCATGGCAATCCCTACTCACTCACATTGATATCTATTGATGGGCATCTCCATAGTCCGTTGATATGCCTAGTTGATGTGAGACTATCTTCTCCATTTTGTCTTGTCCACAACCACCTTCTATTCCACATATAGTGCTATGTCCATGGCTCATGCTCATGTATTGCGTGAAGATTGAAAAAGTTTGAGAACATCAAACGTATGAAACAATTGCTTGGCTTGTCATCGAGGTTGTGCATGATTTAAATATTTTGTGTGATGAAGATAGAGCAAAGCCAGACTATATGATTTTGTAGGGATAGCTTTCTATGGCCATGTTATTTTGAGAAGACATGATTGCTTTGTTAGTATGCTTGAAGTATTATTATTTTTATATCAATATTAAACTTTTATCTTGAATCTTTCAGATCTGAACATTCATGCCACAATAAAGGAAATTACATTGAAAATTATGCTAGGTAGCATTCCACATCAAAAATTCTGTTTTTATCATTTACATACTCGAGGACGAGCATGAATTAAGCTTGGGGATGCTTGATACGTCTCCAACGTATCTATAATTTTTGATTGTTCCATGCTATTATATTATCTGTTTTGGATGTTTAATGGGCTTTAATATACATTTTTATATTATTTTTGGGACTAACCTATTAACCGAAGGCCCAGTGCAAATTGCTGTCTTTTTGCCTATTTCAGTGTTTCGCAGAAAAGGAATATCAAACGGAATCCAAATGGAATGAAACCTTCGCGAGGATCGTTTTTGGAACGAACGCAATCCTGGAGACTTGGAGTGGACGTCAAGGAAGCAACAAGGCGTCCACGAGATAGGGAGGCACGCCCAGGGGGTAGGCGTGCCCCCACCCTCGTGGGCCCCTCGTGGCTCCACCGACCTACTTCTTTTGCCTATATATACTCTTATACCCTGAAAACATCCAGGAGCACCACGAAACACTTTTTCCACTGCCGCAACCTTCTGTACCCATGAGATCCCATCTTAGGGCCTTTTCCGGTGCTCCGCCGGAGGGGGAATCGATCACGGAGGGCTTCTACATCAACACCATAGCCTCTCCGATGATGTGTGGGTAGTTTAACAGACCTTCGGGTCCGTAGTTATTAGCTAGATGGCTTCTTCTCTCTCTTTGGATCTCAATACAAAGTTCTCCTCGATCTTCTTGGAGATCTATTCAATGTAATACTTTTTGCGGTGTGTTTGTCGAGATCCAATGAATTGTGGGTTTATGATCAAGATTCTCTATGAACAATATTTGATTCTTCTCTGAATTCTTATATGCATGATTTGATATCTTTGCAAGTTTCTTCGAATTATCGGTTTAGTTTGGCCTACTAGATTGATCTTTCTTGCAATGGGAGAAGTGCTTAGCTTTGGGTCCAATCTTGCGGTGTCCTTTCCCAGTGACAACAGGGGCAGCAAGGCACGTATTGTATTGTTGGCATCGAGGATAAAAAGATGGGGTTTATATCTTATTGCTTGAGTTTATCCCTCTACATCATGTCATCTTGCCTAATGCGTTACTCTATTCTTATGAACTTAATACTCTAGATGCATGCTGGATAGCGGTCGATGTGTGGAGTAATAGTAGTAGATGGAGAATCGTTTTGGTCTACTTGTCACGCACGTGATGCCTATGTTCATGATCATGCCTAGATATTCTCATAACTATGCGCTTTTCTATCAGTTGCTCGACAGTAATTTGTTCACCCACGTAGAATTTGCTATCTTGAGAGAAGCCACTAGTGAAACTTATGGCCCCCCGGTCTATTTTCTATCATATTAATCTTCCGCCAACGTGCTATTTCTGTCACCGTTTATTTTGCAATCTTTACTTTTCAATCTATACAACAAAAATACCAAAAATATGTATCTTATTATCTTTATCAGATCTCGCTTTTGCAAGTGGCCGTGAAGGGATCGACAACCCCTTTATCGCGTTGGTTGCAAGGTTCTTAATTGTTTGTGCAGGTACGAGGGATTTGCGTGTAGTCTCCTACTGGATTGATACCATGGTTCTCAAAAACTGAGGGAAATACTTACGCTACTTTGCTGCATCACCTTTTCCTCTTCAAGGGAAAACCAACGCATGCTCAAGAGGTAGCAACGCCGCGCAGTTCTTCCGAGCCCAGGAGGGGAACACGACAGAGAAGCTATTCTGGTCACAGTTCCTAGCGCCAGAGCGTCCGGCGCTGTTGAACAACTAGATGATGCAAATGTCGGAGATGCATAGTATGTTTGGTCTGGCCATGAAGGACATCATAGTCCGTATTTGGCCAGTCGAACCCATTCCTAGCAGCTACTTCGGCCTGGTGAGGCGACTCGCCGATGCACTGCCCCGAGTTGAAGCTATGAAGCACTCGGCGTGCATAGAGGGTGCACGGATGGCCTTTGCCCATGTCAAGATGCACTAGGCGAAGATGAAGGCCACCGTCGTGGCAACCGAAGGCCCACCCCAAGGCAAGGACCATCGCAAGCCAGAGCGGTACTGTGATGATGTCCTGGCGGGGTGCCCGAATAGTAGAGGGCCAATGCTCCAAGGATATCATGTTTGAATGAATGTATGATGGTTATCCGGACTTTGTTTTTATGAACTAGGGCTTGTAATATATTCATGCCTTTATCTAAAATTCTATTCCTCCTGTGCGACAGTTTTAATTCTGAAAGTTTTCTAGTCGTTGGCTTTAGCCCCACGTAGATGCTACGGTGGTGTTCGGCATAGCGCGCGACCACACTTGACCCAACGTCTTGGTCCGTAAAGGAGGTGTCTGTGCACTGAACCAGGCAATCAGACTATCACTACAAAAAACAGACACATCCGTGACATTATGGGCCAAACGAAAAAAAATCTGTCATGCTTATGACACTTCTATGACGATAATTGTGACAAAACCCAGTATCATCATAGATGTGGTGGGCTCCTACTTCTATGACAAAAAATCATGACAGAAAATGGGCTTTTCATCCTGGGCGGGCTGGAGACGCAGCTGCATGACATTCTTTGGGCCGTCCATGACGGAAAAAACCATGGTAGAAGCAAGGGCGAGGAAAATATCGGGGAGTTCCCGGTTACGGTTGGTGGGCTGGGCCGAGCGATGCACGGAGGTTTGCGCATTTCTCTCATACACGTATGCGTGTGTGTGCGAGGCGTTGCGCTCTAACTGAACCCGAGCGAGGCATTGGGCTCTAACTAAACCCGAGCGATTGCACTAGTTACGTTACTGAACCCCGATCGATCCCTTGTTGTTAACTGAACCTGAGTGATTCCTTCGCTACTGCTGCTAACTGAAGCCGATCAATGCTGCCTCTTGATGAACAGTGAGTGTTGTTGGGGGGGGGGGTTGGATGAATAGTTCTCGGTGGGGGGTGGTGGATGAACAGGACCCCGTGGTAGTAGAGGCCGTTGCCGCTGGATGAACAGGACCCCAATCGATCGAGCCGGTTGGGGGTGGATGAACAGGACCCCGTGGAGGGCTGGATGAATAGGACGACCCCGTGGAGGGCTGGTTAAGCAGTAGCCAGTGGAGGGCTGGATGAACAGTAACCCATGGAGGGGTGGTTGAACAGGACCCCGTGGAGAGGGCTGGTTGAACAGTAGCCGGTGGAGGAGCGGTGGAGGCTAGATGAACAGGAGCCCGTGGATGAACAGTGGCTTGTGGAGGCAGGAGGGGAGACGCCGTGGATGAACAGTCGTAGGTGGAGGCTGGAGGAGGTCGATAGTGGATGAACAGTAGCCCGTGGAGGCTGGAGGAGGTCGACGGTGGAGATGAACAGTAGCCCGTGGAGTCCCATTTTGTGGTACGCCACACCCCTCTTGATGAACAGGACCCCCGTTTCAACCGTAGCGCTCCAACACAAATTCGTTTCCTCCGTTTTGCGGTACTCCACACCCCTCCCGACCAACATGACCCTGTTTCGTCCGTAGGAGGTCCAAGAGAAGTCCGTTTCCTCCATTTTACGGTATGCCAGACCCCTCCCGATGAACAGGATCCCGTTTCGATCGTGGCCGGTCGAACACAAGGCCGTTTCCTCCGTTCTGCGGTACGCCAGGCCTCGTTTTGATCGGCTATTCCGTCCAAGCCGGTTGGCTTCCGATGAACACGACGCAGTTTCTCTGTTCCGACCCAGCCTTGTACACGAGCCCTGGCCATACGTATGCGCGAGTAGGCGTTCGAGACCCCGCCCGTATGTACGTACGTGGCCGTATTTACTTTCTTGCACCCTGGCTGTGCGTACATGTACATGCTACGTCCGCGCCTCTACTACGACACATGCCCTTCCTTACACGACCACGGTTCATCGCTGCAGCCTGCAGACAGACCGATCGACCAGTATGTACGTACATATTTGCGACCAGAATGACAACGCTACGTACGCTTCGACCAGGTGGGTCCTGACTGTCACACACTTCCTTGCATGTGAAGATGTAGCTGGTGGGTCCGAGGAGTCAAGGGGGAAACATTTTTTTCCGTGAAATATGGTGGCCCGTCCGGTGGGTCCCTGGTATCAGGTGGAGGAATCATTATTTTGCGCGTAATATGGAGGCACTTCCTTGCTGCGGCCGTGGACCCAGCTGTCAGCCTCTCCACGTACAGTGCTCTTTCGATGGAAGTCATTCCTTGACCATGTTGACCACGCCGCGCCGAGAGCACCAGGGCAGTGGACGACAGCGAGTCCAAGGAAGGGGACGACACAGAGCCGGGGAAGACGCGGCAGTGGAAGCCCACGCGGAGAGGAGTACGAGGGTTCACTGGTTCGGCTGCGGTGTGAGGCTGCCATCACCGCAGAATAACATGGGGTGTGGGTGAGTTGAGGGATGGCCTGGCTAGCAGTGGGAGTAGTAGGGGCGGTGAGGCCTCCGCGGCATCACAGCCGACCACAGGAGGCAGGAGCACACGACACGACCGGCACTGGTTTGGGCGGGTGGAGCAAGAAGACCAGAGGTTGAAGAAGCACTACGATCGTTGGATGGACATCGTACAGTCACTGGAGCTAGAATCGTTCATATTGACTAAGTTGACAAAGCCCTCCTTCCCCGTCAACTTAGTAGGCCCACAAGTCAGCTCCCACTATGGTGGGTCCCAGCTAGCAGGGGGTATTCATTTTTTTGTGCGTAATAAGGAGGCACTTCCTTGCGTGCGAAGATATAGCTGGTGGGTCCAACCTGTCAGCGGGGGGAACATTTTTTTCGTGAAATACAGAGGCCCTTCCGATGGGCCCTAGCTGTCAGGTGGAGGAATCATTATTTTGTGCGTAATAAGGAGGCATTTCCTTGCGTGCGGTCATGGACCCAGCTGTCAGCCTCTCCATGTACAGTCCACTTCCGATGGATGTCGTTCGTTGACCATGTTGACCACATCGTGCCGAGAGCACCAGGGTTGTGGACGATGGCGAGGCCTAGGAAGGGAACGACACGGAGCCAGGGAAGACTCGGTAGTTATTTCCCACGCGGAGGGGAGTACGAGGGTTTACTGGTTCGTCTGCTGTCGCCAGAGAATAACAGCAGGTGTGGGTGAGTGGGAGTACAGTGGGGCGGTGAGGCCTACGCGGCAGCACAGCCGACCGCGGGAGGAGGGAGCAGGCAGTCCTGTCGGCGCTTGTTTGAGCGGCTGGAGAAGGAAGAGGAGAGACTGAAGAAGCACGACGGCTGTTGGATGGACATCCAACACTCACTGCTCTCGTGTGTTGACTAAGTTGACACGATTTTGGGTCCCTGCTGTCAGCCGCTCATTGTGTAATTCTCTTGTTTATTGACTACATTTGACAATGGCGTGAGCCGCAGATGTCCAACCATTAGGAGGAACCATTTTTTTGGGCTTGTAATAACGAGGCACTTGCTTGCGTACTGCCATGACGCTGGTGGGTCCCTACTGTCATCCTCTCCACATATAGTAATCTCCTTGTTCCTCTCGGTTGTTGACGACGTTGACACTGCAAGAGGGCGGCGCACCGCGCACGGTGAGCGAACCAAGGCAGAGGACGACGGCGTGGCCTCAGACGAAACGAACAGGAGCCGTGGAAGATGCGCCGGTCTAATTGCATGCGGAGGGGAGTACGAGGGTTGACTGGTTCGGGTGCAGGTGCGTGTTGGGGCTGACGTCGCCGGAGAATAACAAGACGTGTGGGGAATAGAGGGAGGGACTGGCCAACGCTGGAGGCGCAACCAGCTATCGGAGGCGCAGCCAGCTATCGGAGGCGGGAGCAGGCGGGGTGGTTTGGTTTGGGCGGCTGGAGGAAGAAGACAAGAGATAGAAGATACACGACAGATGTTGGATGTCAATCCAATGGCTGTAGGCAGAATCGTTTGTTGACTAGCTAGTAAGTCGACACCACCTTGGATAGGATATTTCCTCGTGGGTCCCAAATGGCAGAATCCAAATCTGTCACGGTCATGCAACCTTTCCTATGAAAATTTACAGCCCATTTGGTGTGCTAGTTCAAAATAAGTTTGTGGGTGCTGATGGGGGCTAATCACTCGGCTTCTGTAATGCATAGTGAGCTCAAGCAGCCGACGAGAGTGATGTTATTTACCTTGGTTGGGATTTGTTACAATATTTTACTCCAAATTAAACGAATGGCAAGCCATTTGCCTTGTTTCAAAGAAAATATGACAGTCACAGCTGAGTTGAAAAGGGCAAGAACATCTAACTCCAGCTTACAAACTGTACAAAAGCACGAGGGTTAATTGTTCATCAGGTTTAGACAAAACCCATGTTGAAAAGGGCAACAACATCTAACTCCAGCACTGTTTTTGGCAGTCACAGTCAAATGGACCGGTCAGGTCCATAGAATGAACATCCTGGGTCATAAATTTACTGGATTATGACCACAGTATGTTGTAAATAGAAGCCCAACACGTCCAAATAAAGTCGCCTAACCTTTGAAGTGAAGGGGCATCTTGGATGACGAGCTGCCTTCCGTCAAAAGAAATTCCAATTCTTACAAGGTTAGGAGACTTTATTTGGAGAAAACCGATTCTAACTGTGAAAACAAGCACCAAGCACTCCAGGGGCAGGGCAACTGGACTGGATGATGCTGTGCAATGAGGCCTCCGATATACGAACCCACATAAGTGAATGTTTCTTGAGAAATGTGAGTCGAAGGTTTAGTACCAGCTTGTCTGGTAGGTAGGACAGGGCAAAGGTGGCGGTGTGGAGAGAGGAGGAAAACCGCGAGATGGACATCGGTGCTGAGGGCACAAGTACATGGCGTTCGGTATCTGGTAGGTGATTTCCAGGCGATAGTAGAACTCAAGCAACTGTAGTTCTGTGAATTCAGGGGATTTCAGCCAGGCGTCCACCATGCAGGGCATGGTATGCTTGCTCAGGTAGCATGATGGGATGTAGAGGCTTTGAACGGATCCCTGGTGGGAGGAGATGATGGCTTTGGGGATTTCAAAATCATTGAAGAGAGATAGCTGACGACAATCGAGATTAAGGGGCATGGTGCGCCATAGAGGGCGCAACCGAATTGAGAGGACTTGGGTGCGACAACAATCCTTGGTGGGGAGAAGCGAGATGATCTCCCCAAGGACGGCGTCCGGGAGATCGCTGATGTGGTCCACCCGAGATACTACGGGTTCCTGGGATCCGGTGGGGGCGGGGTCACCACTTCTCCCTGCGCTGCCGGGTGTGGGATCTACAACAGGCGTCGCCGCTGGCGGGAGCCTCATCTTCTTGGCGCTGGGGTCAGCCAACTCCATTTTCCTCGAGGGCGTCGCATCGCGCTCACGGATTGGAGCAGAGTAATGAATGACGAGCCTAGTTGTAGTGCGAGTGAAGAAGAAGGGGAGCTGGGGGTTTTCTATAGTAGTGAGGAAGAAGGGGAGCTGGGGTTCTCTGTAGGAGTGAGGTGAGGAATTTGGGGGTACGAGTGGAGCGAGCTAACATGAGGTGGGTGGGAGTGAGGAGGAAGAAAAGTACCCAGGTTTTTTTGGGGGGCAGTGTGCTGGGTGTGGGTAGCGCCTCTCATTAATTAAATATATGGGCTTTTGAATTGATTTTATTATTTACTAGGGTGGATGGGCTGTTTTGTCTTGGGCCCAGAGAAACAATTACTACTGGTACAGTGGAGACACTCTACAGCTACCCAGAAAAACAATTACTACTAGTACAGTGGATACACTATCGCTTATGGCTCCTCCTAGGTCATCGAAACGTCTCTCTCTACTGAATGCCGTTTTACTTTTGTTCACCAACATGCGGGCCATGCAGCGCGCGGGCCCAAACGCCATCCACCAAATTAGAAGGCAGTATGCAAGCGGAGAGTCACCCCGGTCGTAGCACGGCAGTAACGAGCCGTCGTATCACAAAACCCCACCTCCCCGCAGTCTAAGTTTGACGGACGAGTCAACCATCATTTCACTCTGCTGAATCCCCTTCTCCCTCACCGTCTTCAAGAAAGCCAACACTCGCATCTGCCACTGTTCTTATCTCCCAACGAAGGGAAGGTAAGCGGACCCGTGATGTTGGCATATTTTCATTCAGAGAAAAAAAGAACTTTTGCAAAGCAGTAACCGATCCTCACTCTCTTTTTTGTTTCATTGTCATTGCAATTCTGTTTTCCTTTCAGTGGTCTCCTAGTATTCATCAGTTTCATGATGGACCAAGGAAAACCAGGCAAAGATCTACCGATATTGGATTAGACACGGGAGGCTGATCCCCACGAGACAGAGAGCTCCAAGAACATGGAGGCAGCCACCGAGCCGACCCTAGATACGCTCACGGCCACTACTGAGATGGTCACTACCTCGTTTGTGGTTATAGCCCTCGTGGCCCTATAGGAGCAGTTTTCCCCCTTCAAGGATGTGTCCCCCCCGCTGAGCTACCCAAGGTGATTTTCTTCTTTGCCGATCTCGATTGTGGGTTTTCATCTAAGTATGTAGTGATGAATAATGCAAAATTCTATTAGCTTCGATGCCATGCTATAAATAGTGGTTTAAATAACTTGTGTTTCTTATACTAGAAAGTAATTCAGAATTTGTTTCTGTTTCAATTAGAGCCCTGATGCAGACAAGGATTGTGTGGTCGTACATGTCACTCGCTATGAGGCAGATGACCTGAATATACGCACTGGGAAAACAGACTTCTTAGGCTGTTGGATCCGGGAAGCCGTTTGCGCTTATACCGATGTCGAGTTGTATTCCAGCCTCACTGTTGTCAGGCGTGTTGTCCAGGGTGTACTAAAGCACAAGAAGTTCAAAGCTACTCCTTCGTTTGTGAGGCATACTGTTCTTGTCAAGCTTACGCAGGAAGATGACGTCACATGCCTCCACAAACAAGTTTATGAGTGGCAAGTCCACAAGGTTATCTCCATGAAGGTTCATAGGATTGAGCTGCTGCCGGACGTCCTCGATGATGTTCGTGGCAAGGTCCGTCTTGTGTCCAACCCAAATTAGATCGAGGCATGAAATAGTTGCCCCAGCTAGTGTTTAATAGTAGTTTGGATTGTGTCTAATTATCCGAACCTTGCCTATTATCGAGCCCTCTGGGGCTAGTACTCTGTTTGAATCCATCTATGGGAACTGCTGCTACTTTTGTGTGCCCGTGAATCATGTGAGAACCATCGTAATTGTTGCCGAAACAGATGTGTCTTCACTAGTTTTTTCATGAATATGGCATGGTAAGAATAAGTTGTCACGGTTTATCATATGAGCTGTGTGTGTTTGATGAAATAGAGTACTCGTTCGAGAACTGTGCGCTGACGTATACATAAGTACTTGTAAACACTGTTGGTGCTACCCCACTTGTAAGCAGTTGTGCAAAACACGACACATTGGCTCAGCTCGCTTCAACACTAGGCTGTCGACCAGCTAACAATCAATAATCTGCTATCTCACATATAAGCAACTATGTATCTTGTCACGGTGGTTCATGCAGTTAACTGAGGCCACAATGTAAATTCCAAACATTCACACGCTAGTCCAGCGTTCATGTGGAACACTCACATTAAACTCGGCTTCATAAAAAACTTGAAAAGCATAAGTTAAGGAATTTTATACATCTCAATGATTCATAGAACATAACAAACATATACTAGTTCACAGCAAAAGACAAAGTTGTGAGAAGGTTTACAAATGAGGAAAAATCAAGCAAGGCTTCTCTAAGCAAAGGGCCTCCCGGCAGGCTTAAATTTCCTGGAGTTCACTCTGGTTTTTTCTTGTTGCCACCATCCAGGGTTAGGTTCTCTCATTCCAGAATAACCAATTATAATTGTGTTGTTAGCTGGAAATGCTGAACTGAACCATGTACTGTACTGACCAGCTGAAATTCTTGTGCATTCCACTAAATTTAAGCACCACTATTTGCAGAAATAAGCAGACCACAATGCCTCTTGTCCGCACACCTGTCCCAAAAACCTCCATGCAGTCGTGCCAGCTACTCCTCGATCCATGGATGAACTGGTAGAAAGTGCATTCCAGACTAGGATGCAGTTGTTTTCGCTCGCCCCTGCATTGCAATCAGGAAGTAAAACACATCTTCTTTTAGATTGCGTTGGTCATTCTGCCTAGTTACTACCAATCTAGGAATACCTGGAACACTGGTGGTTAGAGGATGACAGCTAGGAATAGCCATCTCATTTTGTGCAGTTGTACTAAAACTGAGGTGTGTACTTTTGATTGCACAGATAGAAACGATATGGAGACAAACATCCATGTTTGCGCAAATACGAAATACAGTTATTTAAACAGTGACAGATATTTGCAGTGGCGTATGATTAACAACAGCATCTATTGTGTTATAATTTGCACTAGATTGACAGTATGAAAGTGCCCTCAAGTAAGTAGCATCACATCACATCAACACTGCCACTAGATTAACATGCATAACAATAGCATTAGTATTACTGTCATGAGAGTAGCACATGGTCAGTAAATGTGCAATCAAATTTCTGCAGTTCCACTGGGATGAAGCAATGTTAGCGGTGTGAGATTTAAGTGTAACTGCAAAAACACAATTCATGGGAAATAAAGAAAGACGGAAGCACTTCATAAAATGGTGGTGGCATTGCTTCAACTTATCGACGGCACTAGACCATTACTTATAGTGACATTAGGTAGCATTGCTTAATGCTTCATGTCATTTTACATTAACGGTAGCGATATGGGCGTAGGGACGGCAGGGGCATAAAGTGGTGAGGCAGATGTGGTCGGCGAGAGCGGCAAACACTCAGGCAGCATGTCTGCATTTGTCCCATTTTTTATCTACTCGGCAACATTTTCCTATGTGAGCAGAGGTAATCTAGACCTGCTCATTCTCATTTGCATTGTCCCCCAACACCCCTCAGTTTCTTTCCTTTTTCGACCAAGAGACAGGTCCACTTCCCCCCACCCTTTTCCATCCACCATGCTTTCTTCGCCTTTTCAAGCAAGAGACTAGTTGGGTAGCCAGTATCTACTACTTTCCCCCATTTCCTCTTAGAACCAATGCAAGTCCTAGATTCATGCTACAGCCTTCCCACTTTCTTCCCTGTTTGAACCAACTCTTAGATTCGACTGTATGAACTAGCTTTACCTCTAATAATAGTAAAAGTCTAGGTGGCTTTGGAACAGCCGGCAGAAGTAGAAAAAGATCCACACACAGCCACGTGGGGAGCTAGGGCAGTAGAGCAAGGCAGGTTTCGAAGGAATATATACCTGAGGGTCGTCGGCATGTGGCAAAGATGGCGTCAGGAGGCCGCATCTTGGCCACAATGCCGCAAGGAGGAAGAAGGGGTCGGAGGCCCTCCCGAGCTGGCGCTCTCTTGGAGAGAACGGCACGGCCGCCGATTGGGATGCGCGGGCAGCCATTGGTCTCCTCCCTCGCCGCCGAGGACAACGTGAATGATGCACCTACACCCCTGCCCCGGTCAAGGTGGCCCGTCCGGATTTGTGACCAGCCGTGAGCAGAGAGAGAGTGTGGCCACCTATGTCTTGCTTAGATCTGAAGAGCATGAGAGAGTGAAAGAGAGGAACCCTAGTAAAGCAAGCGCTAAGGCTCCTGCTTATATATATAGTGGAGTGATTTTGTTGTACCAGCTTCAAAAAAATGTGCTCCTACGTGTACCGATGAGTGGGTGTGAGAGAACTAGTGCGTGCGTGCACCGCTTCTCTTCGTGAGAGTACAATATACTATGCCCAAAGAATGTTCACCACAAGAGTAATAGTATAAGTGTGTGACGTGTGAGCTAAAATAAAAGGTGCGCGACGTCTTTTGTTTTTTAGAAGTTCTGAGGGTAGGGTGTGAAGAGCACATATGCGTGTGACGTCTACCTGCAGATAGACGGTGGGTGCGAGAGGACTCGAGAGAGTCATGACTCGTGAGGGTGCGTGTGTGCATGAGAGAGAGGGGCACGTATCAATGCAATGCATGTGCTCGTAAATCATTATCCGACAAACATTCGCCACAAGCCATTTCCTGACAAACGCCACAAGAACCGTTAGATCGGCATCCAATAGTGTCAGTTTTGCCATGTGATTTAACAGAACAGCCACTCCTCCTTCACACAAATCTTCGCCATGAGTGTTAGCAACTGCCGTATGCTCCTCCCTCCATTCCAAAATGCAGTGCATATAGCTTTATTGAAAATTCGAACCTCGCAAACTTTTACCGAGTTTTCGTGTACCAAAATGCACATATAGAATACCCAGTATATATCATTTCATTCATCTTCGAGAGGTAACTATAAAGATGGGGGAGGAGTCTACAAAGAAAGACCGTCGTATCACCTGCAGCAATTTCAACCATCCTTTGGTGTGGAGGAATATCATAGGAACTCTATATGATATGATTTTTCTAGGATTTTTCCTTTAGAGCCAATTGGTTCATAGGAATAGATTCATATACTCCACATTTCAAAGGAAATAAACATGATATCATTTTTATAGCTTTAGAGCCACTTGGTTCATATGAATGGATTCCTATACTCCCATAATTTCAAAAGAAAATAAACATTAGCGTATATTCAATAGAAAAGTTCCTATGATGTGAACCAAATGACATCTCTTTTCTAATCCCTCCACATAGGAATTGAGATACATGTCATCTCTAGATTCAATAGAAAAGTTCCCATGATGTGAACCAAATGACATCTCTTTTCCAATCCCTACTCATAGGAATTGAGATACATGTCATCTCTTTCCCTATAACTTCCATGTATACATCTTCTATTCCTAAATAGCTAGTACAACCCACTAGTAGCTTTTTTCCTAGACATGCAACTATGGCACAAGAACAGGTCATGCATGCAAGTCATAAATCACATTGCTTTTGTACTCTCACTACAAAAAAATACACTTCCGTGATGATACGTGTTTGTCACAGTAGGTCATGTTTTCTGTCATGCATGTACATCCATGACAATTTTATGACAGAATCAAGATAGTCATACCTGTGCTGTCGTAGAAGTGTTCCATGACATTACCAAACTTATCATCATGGAAGTGTCCACTTCCATGACGATAAATCGCGCGTCACAGAAGTGCTTTCATCAAGGGTGACCGAAACGGGGCATCCACCGTAACGGAACACCGTTAAGCTATCGGGTCCGGTTTTGGATCCGATAACCCGTTAACAGCCCCGACCAATGGGGATTTTCCACGTGTAAAATCATCATTGGCTGGAGGAAACACGTGTCGGCTCACCGTCGGGACAGATGTCATCCACTCATTGGACCCAAAGCGCCTATGATACATCGACATGTGGCACGGCCCAACAGAGGCCCATTCCTGTGAAAAGGCCGGCCCGTTTGACTTGGTCAAAAGGTGGCGGGCCGGCCCACGGCAAGCCTGTTAACGGCCTGGTCGCATATAGCCCATTTACAGCCCGCTAACCTAGGGCCCGTTTACGGCCTATCCGAATTAGGCCCAGTAGCGTCATCTGGGCCGTCCAATATAATTCCAGCCCGTTTTAACTTCCGGCCCATGTATGGCCCATGACGTCTTTTGGCCCATATGAGGCTCTTAGTAACCCTCGGCCCATTAACGGCCCGTGGTAAAACTGGCCCGTAATGAACAGTGTATCACTTTATACCCATTAACGACCCATTATTCCGTTGGGCCGTTTCCAGCATGTTATCTTTCGGCCTTTTCAGGGTCCATTTATTCTTGGGCTCATTTCCAGCATTCGTTTACTTTTGGCCTGTTACTGTCATTTTCTGCTTGTGGGCCAAATACAGCCCGTGGTTTCAGTCGGCCCGTTTGTGGCCCGTTAATACGTTGGGCCGTTTTCATAGCGTCATCAAATACGGCCTATTAACGATGGCCCGTTATGGTCGGCCCATGAATGGACGATTTCAACTCTAGCCCATTTACGGCCATAATGTGGTCTGTTATTGGCCCATGTTTGGCCAACCGATCATACGGCCCGTAGAAGGCCCATTGATGATACAGCCCGGAGAAGACCCATTATGTCTACGCCCCATAGAAGGCCCATTGTTTCTACGGCCCTTAGAAGGCCCATTATCTCTACGACCCGTAGGAGGCCCATTGTAACTACAGTAAATATGTAGCCCATTGTTAATGTGGCCT
Source organism: Triticum aestivum (assembly GCF_018294505.1). Taxonomy (NCBI): domain Eukaryota; kingdom Viridiplantae; phylum Streptophyta; class Magnoliopsida; order Poales; family Poaceae; genus Triticum; species Triticum aestivum. Next base: position 144,909,968 of record NC_057802.1, read on the forward strand.
ACTTTTAAAAAATAGGTTATTCCGGCCACTAGCAAACCGCGAAAAAAGAACTGGACTGACTACAAGAAAACATATAAACAAGACAATGGAAATAAATAAGCAAGCAACTTACACTAGGCTATCACGGCTATTACACATATTACATCCACTGGGCATCAAAGTTCGCCACAAGTGCAAATATAGGGAACAAAGCAACATATAAACGCCGCAGCAAAACAAGTCCAAAACTAAACCACTTCAGAAGAGCTCAAGAAACAATATCCTGGGTACCCATAATGCTGGCAAGATTCTTAGCAAGCTTATTAACTTTCTCTTGTTTGGCGCTTAAATCCTCCAGCACTTGCTGTTGCACCAGAAAGTATGCATCTGGATTCTGCAGGGACTTCCTCAGTCCTTCGGCTTCCTGTGGCATAACATCTGATCCATGTCTTTCAACTTGAAGTTGAGACTCAAGAAGCCGAACTGATTCAGGCAGCGATTTTGAAGAGCTGGTGCCAGCAGTAGTAGCCATTAACTCGAACACTACATCAAGACAGGACTTTGGGGTTGTCTCAGTGTCTTCAATATAGTTTTTATCAGCTTTCTTGGAGAACAACAGGGATGTCTCACTCTCTTGAACCTGATCTGCATTACTTCCTTTACCATTGCATAATGGGGTACTAGTCTCCAATATTTTATCCGCGTTCTAAAGGAGAAACAAACAAACAGATCACAGGTTTACAATGTAGTATATGAAACTCATTTTGGTAAACCAGTTCAGTAGTAAGGTGGACAGGATAACATCATGAAACAAACATATATCTATGTAGTATGGTCACTGTATGGTCTATATCATTCTAGTTTATGTTGCCAAATCAAGATAGATACAGTTCGAATCATATCTATTTAAGACAGAGCAGCATAGACAGAATATAAGTGTGGGAAACTACACAGCAATAACAACACTTGTAATGTGCATGGCATGAGAACATAACTGTTTATTCAATTGAAACTAAAATCAACATAGAGAAAGTTACAACAGCAAACACGTTAAAGAAACAGGTTTAAAACATACCTGTTGCGCCATTGGAGTTTCAATTGCATCCTTCAAATTTGAAATTAGTTGGTATGAGTAAATACAGTGATGCAAGAGCAAAGTAGTATGAACCATAGCTACGGAACCTGACCTGAGAACAATTCTTCTTCTGCTTTAAGCGTTGACTTGGGGTTCGGAGTGGTGGTCGTCGTGCTTTGGGCACTGCAGTTGCCTTACTAACTACTCGTGTTTGGGTGCTCTGTGGTGGAGACGATGCTGTGTCAATGGGAACTGGGTTACTATCTACTGGGGTTGGGGTTAGAAGGGGTGTAGCTGGTTCTCTGTCCAACTGGGTAGGGGTACAATCTGCGTGAGTCTGGGTTATGTGTGGTGGGGCTGGTTCTTGGTCAAGTACAACCGTGGTTCTATCTCCATCGACAGATACCATGATCTTTTCTGAAGACCGTGTTTTTTCTCCCACAGATACTGCCATCACCCCCTCCAATTGAAATGGCTGATAAACAAGAAAAGTAATTGAATGTACAGACACTGTAAGATAGACAGGTGCAATGGATAGTAGGGAAGAAAACAGGGCATGAAATAATTCACATTTATGTTGTCTAACCAAACAGAATAGCTGGACATAATTTCAAATATATGATGGCTAATTAAATAGGATAGCATGACACAATTTCACATGTATGATGGCTAACTAAACATGATAGAATGACATACTTCAAAATATGATGACTATGTAAACAGGATGACATGATATAACTATACGATGTGTCTATTAAAGTGGTTGGCATGACATAAATCACAAACATGCCGTTGATGGAAACATGATGGCATGATGTAATTCATGGATAGAATGACATAACTCAAAATATGATGACTATGTGAACAGGATGGGATGATATAACTATATTATGTCTTTAGAGAATGGGTTGGCATGCCATAATTCAGATACATGTTGTCTATGTAAACATCATGGCATGATATAATTCAAATATATGATTTATATACTAAGGAAGTGAGCAGAGGGCAATCGCATATATGATGTGTCAACTAAGGAGATGACATTCAATATCGTGTATATGATGTAAAAACTAAGCATTGCAATACAACATATGCATGATATGAGTAATATAACCCTGCCAAGTTTGAGCATACACCTCAGGGGGATAATAGGACTGGTCATCTGCCTCTGAATCCTCCTCTAAAGAGCTATCTGTAACCAGCAACATATTTGCTTCACTAGGTAGCATTGTCTGCTCTGAAGACCTTGTTTTCACTCCAGATTTCTCCATCACCAATTCAAATGGCTGATGCACAGGAAGAGCAATTGAATATACAAACATTGTCGACAAAAGCAATGAGAAATACAAAAAAGGAAGGCATGATATAATTCACATATATGACGCTTGGCTAAACAGCATGGCATTGCATAGTTCACATATATAATGCCTTGCAACAAGATAGCATTGGATAATTCACATATATAATGTCTTGCAAAAAGATGGCATTGCATAATTCACATATATGGTAATTAGACACTAAACAAGTGGCATTCACACAAATCATGTCTAAACTAAGCAAATGACATAGCAATGCAAGATACCATACTCACGATATGAGCAACATAACCCTGCCAACTTAGAGCATGCACCTCGGGGGGGGGGGGGAATAGGACTGGTCATCTGTCTCCAAATCCTCCTCTGAGGAGCTATCTATAACCAGCAAGACATGCGCTTCGTCACATAGCATTGTCTGCTCTGAAGACCTTGTTTCCACTCCAGATTTTTCCATGACCGTGCCGAATGGCTGATGCATAGGAAGAGTAATTGAATGTACTAAAATTGTTGACAAATTTAACACGTAATAAAAAATGATGTCATGATATAATTAACATATAAGATGACTGGCTAACCAGGGTGGCATTGCAAAATTCACATATATGATGCCTGGCTAAACAAGATGGCATTGCATGATTCACATATATGATAAAGAAACTAAACAGATGGCATTGACACAAAGCATGTCTAAACTAAGCAGATGACATCTTTGATGTATACAGTAAGCAATGCAAGGCACCATATGCATGATATTACCAACATCAGCATGCCAAGTTAGAGCGAAGACCTCATGGGGTAAATAGGAGTGGTCTTCTGCTTCTGAATCCCCCTCAGAACAGTTATCTTCCTCTTGATTATGATCCGAAATGGGTGGAGGGGGGGCTGCCTTTGCGCCCACCATGGAGCGACGTCTGCATGAAATTTTATTGCCACGCAAGGCTTGTCTCTTTTGCTCTACATGTTCAGTTCCATTGTGTACAATAACTGACATGCATAGGAATAAAACATAGTGAGATTATGTAAGGAGTGCATGCACAAATCCAGAGTGAAGGTAGCAAACTGTGGATAGACCCAAAACCAATGATAGCAGGCAGATAATAGCTTTAGTTAAAAAATACAGATAATGGCTCCTTTAATGTTTGTTTGCACCCAACATGAAACTCATAGTAGACACTCGAGATTAACCAGATAGTATTAATTGCTGCCCCAATATGTACCCCACAACGATTTAAAAACTCAAGTTTCAGCATAAGTTTGGACCTGAGTCGGAGTCTAATAGGTGAACACGACGATAAAGTAGCATGTCGTCATATTAAGCGATGCATAACGTAAGCAGACACGGAAGAGTGCAACCTCTCTTGCGGACCCGTGTAGTCCTCAAGGTCATCTGCTTAGTTGATGATGGTAATGCATTTGTCGTGGCTGCCGACGGTGGGGAAGAAGATCTGAGGCGGCGAAAGACAGTCTGGAGAGCGATCCCTACTGTGGCGAACCCTTCCGTCGTTGGAGCAGCTGAGCTGGGGTGGAACACAGCACCGCAGGAGCAGGACAAACCACAAAAGGTTTTCTTTGACACATATCTGTAACAGAAGTAATTGTGTAAGGGCTTGTTTGAATTTGAGGATTCTAACAATGCAGGGATAGGAAATTTACAGGAATAGGATATGAATGCACGTGCAATACAAAGAATTTAAAAGAACAGGATTTCTGCGAATCTGGGTGTTTGGTTCACAAGAATTGGAAGATCACAGGATGCAAAGAAGCATGGTGAGATTAAGTCAAACCACATGAAGTGTACAACCTCTTTGGCGAAGCCATTTCGATCTCAGCGTGATTGGGTTGGACGGTGAGGATGCTCGGGCTGACTTGGCTGTCAGAGGAGGGGAAGAAGATCTTAGGCTGCTGGAGATGGAGCCCGAGGTACTGCTCCGCTGTGATGGAGGGTTTCGTTGTTGGAGCAGCTCCGGTGAGTTGTACGACGCCGAGGCTGAAGCAGGACAAGAGAGACAACGTTAACCTGAGTAGAATCCTAATAGCATCTCCAATAGATGACATAAAATACATAACCAGAAAGTGCTACATGTATACATCTGCAGCTCATCTCTGAACTTAACTGTCGAAACTGAATTTAATTGTCGAAATTGAACTTAACTGTCAAACCTGAATTTTGCTATCGAAACTGAATTTTACTGTCGAAACTGAATGCACTAGAGGTGAGGCTACAAGTCAGCCGACTGACTTTTTCATCTCTGCTCAGTCGATTTTGCAGCCGTTGGATACGAAATCAAGGGCCTGCAGTTCATCTTCAACCTCCACCCCCCTGAGATGCCAGCCACCACCGGCCAAACAGCCACCCGCAGCCGGCGGTGCGCTGCCCCGCCCGCCCCGAAAACACTCCACACCGCCGGTCTGCCGCCACCCCGGCCATCCCTGTAGGCCCCCCGTGCCGAGCTTTTTATCCGGCGATCCCCACGCCACTGCCCCACCACCGCCGGCGACCACTGCCCCCACCCTGAACCCAGAGATAGATAGTGGGGTACCTCTCCGGCGAGCCCCCTCCCCGCTGCGGCTGGTTCTTCCTTAACTCCGGCGAGCCCCCCACCCCCTGAAAATCGACTGGCCCAAAAGTCTATTCAGTCGACCGAAGTGTAGCTAAATCGGAGCAGCATCGCAAGCAAGAGCAAGAGAGAGAGTAGCAGCGCGAGCAAGAGCAAGAGCAGACCAGGCAGGGGACCGAGAGCAAGAGCAGAGCAGCAGCGCGAGCGAGAGCTAAAGCAGCAACAGCTCCTACTGATGTGGACGTCGCCACCGAGGGAGCGACGCCATGGAGGAAGTGGCCGGCGACGCTGCCGTGGATGGAGCCGCGCCGTGTCGGCTCGGGACCGAGCACCGGTAGCATCGTGAGATCGAATCAAGAAGAAAATGCGGCGATTAGTCTACAACCTCTTTGGTGGCGCCGATTAGACCGCAGCTTCGTCCGAGGAAACGGTGATGATGATGCTCTTCCGGTGGTGCAGGTGAAGACGGCGGTGTGGGAATGGAGGTGGCGCGAAAGATGAGGGGAACGACGGGGCAGCTCCTTGGAGGTGGAGGACGGGGTGGCTGAACCGGCGGGACGACCAGATCGACGACGCATCCTCATCCGGTACAGTGGATGAGGGATGTCGACGTGTTGCTATGGACGACGTCGTCGGGGAAGAGGCTCCGGCTGGGTGGCGGACGGAGGAGGGTGTGGGGCTTCGCGGGTTTTACCGGCCTCGGTGTACGAATGGGTGGGCGGATGGGATGGGAGTGGGGAACCATGGCTTAGGGACGTGCTTGTCCGAAATGTGGGGTAAGTTACGAAAGTACCCCCACCGATTTGAGGCGGTTCTTTCGGTTCAGGGGTATCACGGGCATTTCGCGTGTTGGGATTTCACAGGAGGTGGGAGTTTTCGCGCGCGTTGTAATTTTGGAATAGCAAGGCACGGCTTGAGATGGAGGGAGTTGTCGGAGCACAACGAGACAAAGATATATCTTAAATATTTCAGGCTAACAAGGCATGGGTTGAAATTTCCGGACAAGCCTAAAGTGTATTGTACCAAATCAATTCGCACTACAAATGTCATTCAAAACGTTGAATTCATGTTATGTTCAATTAAAATATTTTGCTACATGTATAATGCATGCAACCTAGTACTCAAATGAACGTTTTAGTGCATTCCAAACGTATATACTACCACTTCAATATGAACTAAATTTGAATTCGTTTCTCTATTTGAATAAGATCTACAATAATGATTGTTGTGAAGTCAAAGCATTTGAATTCGTTTCTTTGTTTTAATAAGATCTACAATCGTCATTATTGTCAAGTTAAACCATCGTTTGTGTATTATCTTCACAGCACACCACATGATTAGTCTCGAGTTACATATGAACTATGTGTACTATATGAACTCAAACTCGATTATTTGAATCCACTTTATGTTGATTTCAAATCATAGTACATTTCAAGCTCTAGCTAGATCTTCGCAAACTAAACCATGTCTCATATGTATAATGTGTTTATCAAATTATGTATGGTGCCCCGCCCCCTACGCCTACAAGTATTTAGATGTGAGTTGCAAACACCAGACATTACCACAAATTCAAATAAAATGTGAGAATGTTCGATATATAGTATTGTTTAGATTGTTTGATATTTAGGTGTAAGCTACAAACGCCACACATTATCACAAATTCAAATAAAATGTGAGATTGTTTGATGTATAGTATGGTTTAGATTGTTCGACATTTAGCTGTGAGATGCAAACGCCATGCATTATCACATTATGGTATAACATGTGCAAAACCACAACACGCGTATCACCGCTATATTAATGCATGCATATGTTTAAAACACTATGATATCCTATTCAAATATATGAATCCACTTTCATATCAAATTATGATCTTTGTTAGTCTCTTACACCCACACAATCCTCTAACCTTTGTAGCTACCACTAACTTTCTCTCGTGCATGCACACGCCCTCCTCGCCCTCCCCCTCCCTCAGCATTCTATCCATCGCAAACATTCATTTTTTTCTTTAGGTCGTTCTCCCACAGTCTCCACAACTCCTTTCCGACACACACCGATCGATAAACCTGTCCAGCGATGTCTGCCTACAACATACACACGCACCTTCAATCTCCTCCTTTATGTGTCCTTGCCTCGTGTCTCTCATACGGTCCCACACACGTGTAAACTCTCGCCCCTCTTTTTATCGATCTCACAACCGCACACTCCTCCCCCTATCTAGCTAGTAGCTGGGCCTCTCCCACCACCTCCTAGCTCCATTCTCTCTGTCTATCCGTCTCGCCGGGCCTTATTTGCCTCTAACAAATGGACGTACACTGACCGATCTCCCGCTATACATATAGCTAGCTAGGTCCTTATAACTCAATTTTCCCCACGCGTCGATCGATCTACCTCATTAGTTATGTCTCTCCCTTCCTCTGACAAACAACAATTGATCTACCGATCTAGTTAGGTTTGCTTACCAAACACATGGTTCCCCTTCATCATCCATGGATGTGTCCCGACAGATCTATCACGCACAGGCACACACAGAAACATATCCCCACTCTTCTTGATAATATTGCAGTTCCACCCTCAGTTTGTCTAGTAGGCCTCTCCCACCATCTTCAAGAAGCAACTCCATCACCCATCCAGCACTCTACCCCTCTCCCTCCCTCTCTCTCCTCTCTCTCTCTGTCCCATCCTATTTCCCATCCTTCAGTTATGTATGGATGTCGACCGATCTCCCTCAAGACATAGTTGGGTCTCTCCTTCTCAACACATATACGAGTCGTTCTACCTCTATAGTTAGGCCTCTGCCTACCCCTCCCCCCACCCCCTCCCCCACACACACACCGATACATTGAGCGCTCTAGTCATGTCTCCCTACCACACACAAACTTGACCTATGACCTCTGACGTTCCGGTAGCTAGGTCAGTCACCCTATATCTTTGACTTGCACACACACACACACACACACAATTTTGATGGCTCTCTTCATCGATCTCGCACCCACCCACTTGATCCTCTCTTCGACTCTATCGATATCTATGACCCCTCCCTCTCTTCTCGTGGAGGCCCGACCCTCTATATATGATATGGATAGGCCTCCATTTCACACACATTGCATGCAAAATTTTGTTTGAGATGTCATCGACACATACTCCCACAAATACATTCACGAAATCAACCTCCCCCCAAAACAAAAAACACTCACGAAGGCACAAGCCATTTGTCTAGGTTTGTATCTCTCACACACACCCACGTAGGTGGGGGACGTGCACGAAGAGAAGAGGTGCACGCACGGCGCACGTACTCCCGTCTCTTTCCCAACCACACCTGCGCGGGTGAGGGAGTCCTGGACTAAGGGGTCCTCGGGCGTCCGGCCTGTTATCCATGGGCCGGACTGATGGGCTGTGAAGACATGATGGCCGAAGACTATACTCGTGTCCGGATAGGACTCTCCTTGGCATGGGAAGCAAGCTTGGCGATGAACTATGAAGATTCCTTCTTATGTAACCGACTCTATGTAACCCTAGATCCCTCCCGTGTCTATATAAACCGGAGGGTGTAGTCCGGAAAGGATATACTCATTACCACAGTCATAACAGGCCAGGCTTCTAGGGTTTAGCCATTACGATCTCGTGGTAGATCAACTCTTGTAATACTCATATTCATCAAGATCAATCAAGCAGGAAGTAGGGTATTACCTCCATAGAGAGGGCCCGAACCTGGGTAAACATCGTGTCCCCTGTCTCCTGTAACCATCGACCTTAGACGCACAGTTCGGGACCCCCTAGCCGAGATTCGCCGGTTTTGACACCGACATTGGTGCTTTCATTGAGAGTTCCACTGTGACGTCGACGAAAGGTTCGATGGCTCACCTTGTCCTTAAAGACAACATCACCTCCGGGGGAGTCCTGGCCCCAGGCCAAACCCTCCGGTTGGGCGGCTTCACCATGATCGCCCGTTCAGCCGTTGAGCTGACGATGACCTCTCGGGCCATCGAAAACCCCCTTCGCATCAACTCGAACACTCCAAGCAGATGGATCCGGCAGAGTTTTCGTCCTTCAACGAGCTCCTAGATCGCATCGCCGCTTTGGGAATCGCAACAGATTACGATCGGATTGGGCCTAAAACTGATCAAGGAGAAATCAAAACTCCACCGGTCACCCACCAGATGGCGGTAGTCGAGGAGCAGGACGGCGAGTCTTCTTCTATATTGAAGATGGACTATGTCTGGATCGCCGATCAGGAGGAACCGGATACCCACCAGCGAAAGGATGCGACCTGCCCTCCGAACATAGAATCGGACGGCAGTCCTAAACAACCAGAAGATACTCCGGAGTCCGGACTGTTAATTCCACCCACCCACCCGGACATAGACGCTCTCATGAGCATAAAACAGCAGTCTCAGGAAACGGTCCACCACTTCCGGGCCAGATTCCTCCTTGTCAAAGACAAGGTAAAAGATTGTCGCGACGAGGACGCGATATCAGCGTTCTGCAACAATTGCATGGACGAAGGAATCCTCAATGCCATCAATCGCCGCCGCATACTGAAGTTCGCTGACTTAGCAACTATCATACAAAAGTACAACGCGATGGAAAGCGCCTGGAAAACTCAGGCAGCTTGCTGGGAACCGTCGGTCCCAACTCAACTCCTCCTACAGGCGAAGAGGGCGCACCCCCGTGGCACGCCCAGTCCAACAGTCAAGAAACATAAACCCATTACGCGGCACGACACCATTCTGGAGGGATGGCTCGATGGCCAGACACCAGATACCGTGGCAACCCTCAGCCTTAGAGCATGTTGGATACTCCGGCAGGTAGCCAAGAGCGGCGAGGACATCCTTATCAAGGACACCCTAGAACAGCACCCTCCAGAAAACGATGACACAAGAGTATTGACGGTCTTCGAGACATTCGCTTCAAACAACAAGTGCAAAAGGGCACTTCGCGACCTCGCCGAAGTCTGCCAAATCGCTGCATACTCCCATAATTTCAAAGGAAAATAAACATTAGCGTATATTCAATAGAAAGGTTCCTATGATGTGAACCAAATTACATCTCTTTTCTACTCCCTCCTCATAGGAATTGAGATACATGTCATCTCTAGATTCAATAGAGAAGTTCCTATGATGTGAACCAAATGACATCTCTTTTCCAATCCCTACTCATGGGAATTGAGATACATGTCATCTCTTTCCCTACAACTTCCATGTATACATCTTCTATTCCTACATAGCTAGTACAACCCACTAGTAGCTTTTTTCCTAGACATGCAACTATGGCACAAGAACACGTCATGCATGCAAGTTATAAATCACATTGTTTTTTCTACTCTATGCATGCAAGCACCACATCATCAATTCGTGCATGTTATTCATAAGTTATTTCTTGCATTGACAACGTATGTGCTGGTCACGTGCACACATATGTAGTTCACATTCACTTTTTTTGTTAGAAATGCCATTCTTTTAACTGCAATTCATTTTTTATCTTTGTACTCCCTCTGTCTAGGTGTGTAAGTCATCTTCCGAAAACCAAATAATCCCAAAATACTTTGGCACGGTACATTAACTCCCTCCTCGTTTCTTGTTTTGTGACATATCAACCAATAAGAGATGTGGGCCATGCATGCTTTCCCAAAACACAAGCACTTCTCCTTTGTTCTAGAATCTTCCGTATCAAAAATGCCCAAACTTTTTTTAAAATGAATTGCCATAATTTGTTTTTTTACTTTATGCTTTACAATGCACAATCCCATGAATCTTAACCTTTTTATAAAACTAATTTATTTTGAATGAGATTAACTATAAGAACTAAAGGAACATCTACATCATGCATATATGACTCAAAGCTTTACATGCATATATGATTCATAATTTGGTTTCCAAATCTCATGCGTTCAATGCATGTACCCTACTAGTTTTGAGTAGAGTAGCAAATTTCACGCGGCCGCGGGTATATCAAAATGCAGGGCCCATGCATCATTGCCTTTCGGTCGAACCTACATCCACAATTTTTGTACGTATATCTCCACTGGTCCCCAAACCCAAAACGCTTCCTCATTCCTGTAGAACCAAGCGGCCCACACATATTAAGGCGTCGAATCGAACTAATCCCTCTCCCGTTTACTACGACATGGCCCTGCACGCCGTAGTACTCGTACAAACCCTACCGTCGCACGCATCATCGGTTTTCTTCAAGAGGACGAGGGAGAAGTGGATGTGTAGTGGAGGCGCTTTCAAAAAAAAGGATTTGTAGTGGAGGCCCCTACCCTAGGGTGCCCTAGGTAGCTGCTGTACACATCATTGGTTTTCTCTTTTCTTTATGCTCTTGCGCCCTAGAGTGAAATGATGGTTGCTTCGTCCGTCCAGCTTAATGCGGGAAAGGTGGGGCTTTGTGATTTGACCCCTCATCGCTCATTTACTACTACTACGGCGCTACGACCGGGGTGCCTCCAAGTCCAACCGCTGTTCCGAACTATAATTTGGTGCATCGCACGTGGAACAAGACGGTGGATGATCCACATGTAGGCCAAAGGGGTCCTGTTAAGTGTGTCACCATTTCGTGTGCGGACTGACCCTGCTTGAGTTGCTACGCCAACACGACAGGAGCAGCCTACCACTTGGTTTTCCTCCTCGGTGAATCCCGACTATATTGATCTAAAAAGATACATACTGTACTACCCTCTCCGTCTCGGTTTATAGGGCGCGCACGTAGTTCTCGGTCATCCATTTGACTAACTAAATATGAGTTACTATGTCACAAAAAGTATATCATTCGATTCTTAAGCGGATGTAGTTTCTAAACATATACCGTTCATCACATATATAGCTAGTTAAATTCTCAACCAAGAACGACGTGCATGCCCTGTAAACCAATACAGAGGAAGTAGTAAAAATGAGGTGATTTTACCGAGAGATGGGCGGGAGCATGGCCTGTCATGCGGTCCCACATGTCATGATGTACCAAGGCGATGCACGTGTCCCTCTTGAGGCAGAACAATGGCAGAAGCAATACTATGTGGTTTTCTTGAAGGAGATGATGGCGCAACAAAGTGTGAAATAATGGTTGCTTCGTCCATCCGGGAAGGTGCGGCATTGTGATTTAACGTCTCATTGCTCATTACTACTACTGGGGCGGTACGACTGGGGTGCGTCCCCCCTGCTGTTCTGCACTGTTAGTTGGTGCATGACATGTCGACCCGGTTGCTATATGTCCCACATGTCGGTGATAGGAAGTACATAATTCATGAAAGCGAGCGTCGACGGAGGAGTACAAGACATGGCTTGGTTTTTGCTGCTTCGCGCGATCCATCGATACAAACCTGGACTAAAAAAAGGCAAGGGCGGGTCTTTTCCCACGTGGCAGGCAGGGGAGTTTGGCATAGTCTGTTCGAGGCAACGAGGTAGGGAGGGAAACAAGCAAATAAAGGTTGAGCGACTTAGTTTTGGGAAAATATGATTTTACGGAGTACGTACCCACTATGGAGGTAGTATACTACTAACCACTCCCTCCTTTCCGGTTTATAGGCTCCTCTAAAAAAATTCATTTTCCGTTTTATAAGTCTCAATTCTACTCGTAGTAGTAGTACCATCACATGTTGGATTTTGAGGTGCGTTAAATCACCCGATGCAAGCATTGTCAAGAGAAAATTCACCAATGCATGTAGAAGTTCATGGAAATTTAGTGGTCATGCATGCATTCGTTCTAATTAATGCCTTCGTAAACATAACTTCTTAGAGAAAAATGAGCGTACATTAGAGCAAGTATAATAAGGTTATATAAGCAGGCTGTAAGGATTCAAATATTGTTTTTCTGCTGACGTGGAGGGAAGAGAAGAGGAGAGAGAAGATGAGCCGGCTACAGAATAAGAGCTAGCTGCAGCACGTGCTCATAGGCACTATGTGAGAGTGAGAGGTGGGCCATGTATTAATGAAGTAGCACGTCTTTGTATCTTACTATTATACTTGAAGGCTACAAGGTTGGCTATAGATGATATGACAATATCATATAGCCATCAGCTGGCTGTACTATTAACCATGCTCTTACTTGTGCAAACTACGAAATTAATTGCACCACTCACCGTCTACCTTGGTTGGAGAGATTTTGAAATTGAGCCATAAACTGGAAAGGAGGGAGTACTAGTAACATAGCCTAGGGTAGCTTGCTGCACCACAGACTCCAAGGAAATTGCTGTAGTAGTACTACTCCTATATACTACTCCAAGGAAATTGAGCCATAAACTGGAAAGGAGGGAGTGCTACTAAAGACATATATTCCAAACAATATGATAATCTCTCTAACCAAGGTAGGGACGAGGAGTAAACGGAGGGTGTAGTAAAATTTTCTCCTCGTTCTGCGAGCCACTGCGCGCGTGGGCGAGGGAGCGGGCGTAAGGCGTACTAGTAAGCAAGCTTCACCTCATCCCGCGAGCCACCGCACCCGTGGGCGGGGGAGACGGCGTACTAAGCAAGCTTCTCCTCGTTCCGCGAGTTGACGGGACACATCAAAAGTACTCCAGTGTATAGAGCCTTGCTTCTAAGGTAGGCCCCACATGGTTTGCCTCTTTTTTAACATAACGCGTCAAGTCACAATTTGTTTGTTCACTCGTGGTAGACGATCCTCCATCAAGTGGACAACTAGTACACGTGTCAAATTACCACGTGGGCTGCCTTTTCGTACAGAAATGAGCTCCACCGTGTACCCGCACGGGTGTGGTTGGGAAAGAGACGGGAGTACGTGCGCCGTGCGTGCACCTCTTCTCTTTGTGCATGTCCCTCACCTACGTGGGTGTGTGTGAGAGAGATACAAACGTAGACATAATGCACCGTCCAGCCCCATGCCTCCGCCCAGTCCGACCACCAGTCACCACCACGCCCCACTCCTCCTCACCATATCTCTCATCTTTCTCGAGACTAGCAATGTGCCCGTGCGTTGCAACGGATCCAAAGTAGAATAGTACTTGTTCACAAACTTGAAAGAAAACACTCTTGTTTTGATATACATATATACCACTAAAAATATATTACGTTTCACTCAAAATATATTTCTCAGGTTGTTTTGATGAGGCGAGGGAGGGATGTGGTTGCTTTCAAGATAATAAGGGATTTTCTTCAAATTGGAGCAGAGAAGTGGGCTATTATTGCAAAAATGCCACAACTTACCTCGCAGCCATTAGATGTAGATCTAATGGTCAGAAATGACGGATGGATGACACACCATCATCACCAACTGAGTCATTTATAGGAGTAGAGATATCATTTTTTCGATGAAATTCTCGAGATACCATTTTTCCGATAAAATTCTCGAGATATCATTAGTTTTTACACATGGGATTACTCCTGCATGGGTCAATCACAACATGTGTTTTGTAAAAAAATGCATCTTGATGTTCCCTGCAATGCAAGGGCATCTTGCTAGTCCATGAAAACAACACATGGCAAAATTTCATGGCGAACGAGGGATTTGAATCTGCTGGGAGGGGCTGTTTGGATTTTGCCCGGGGTAGCCAAAATATTGGCGACCCTTTTGTCCACCGGTGCCTTTGCCACTGATGAACGAGGAATGGCTCGGGTGCTCATGCATCCTCCAGCGCACACGTTGGAGACGAGCTCGCACGAGCTGTGCTTTTTTGTCCCACCACGCCGCCCGAGCCGGCCGCAGACCGGCGACGACCCGCATATTACGCCATCCAACCGTAGCCACACACATTCTGACCGCAACTCAACCAAACGGACGAAATTCATGCAAACACGGCGATATTTCTCATAAACAATGACGGAATTCATATAAAATACTGGATTTTCATACAAACATGACGGATTTTATTACATTCAAATCAACTAAGCGGTGCTAGTTCTGGACAGCACAGGTATATAATACCTGGCCTAAATGGTCGCCTGCCGATCCATTTGTGTTCCTCATGTCCGACAGCACGATCATCAAACTGCCGGGAGCCCCGGAGGTATATGCTTCAGCGCGAAGGACGGCTCGCTTCCCCGCTGCCCAACTGATATGGTTGGCTGATGTCCAAGATGATGGTGGAAGGGGGCTTCTCCGCTTCCGTGGAGCCCATGCGGGGTCGACGAAGGTCCTCGCAACAAAAGGATCCGGCAAGACACCTGCTGTGTACGCCGGCGTCGCCTCCGCGGTGGCCTTCATGGGACCGTAGCGGCGGCGGCCTCCCGTGTTCTACTTCTCCTCGATGATGGCGGCGGACGCGGAGGCGCTGGCCACCGACTTGTCGCTCTCCGCGCACCTGACTTCAGTCTTTGCTTGCATGGCGCGGCCGCCGGCATGGGAGTCTCGGCCATAGAAACGGGAGACGCGGTCGCAGACACGGGAGGCGTGGTACGAGGTGGCGGCATGGACGGCAGCGACGACGCCCGTGCGCCGCTCCTCGTCGAGCTGGCCTGGAGCGGCGAGTTGCTGAACCGTGCGCCGGCTTGAGGCGGCAACTGGCTCCGTCGGGCGAGGGGAGGGAGGTGGATCAGCGAGCTGCATAGCTCGTATCCGGCGGGCTCGGCGGGCTACCCAGCCGGCTTGGATGCGGGATAAGTACTCTTCGTAAGCCATTGTAAGAGTGGACAAAATGGTGAAGGAGGAGATAGGGGAGCGGCGGAGGGATGCGATTCTTAGCAGGCGTTTGGCCTCGTTTAAATAGGAGATTAAATAGACGGCGGACGGGAGGAGCTCGGCCGGCGTTGCGTTTAATGCCGGCCCGGTCATGAAAGGTGTGTCCAGAGTGGGTTTCTCGGCTTCCACATGGGTTTCATGGAGGCGTTTGAATGCGGCAAGGAGGCGTGTTCAGCCGGGCGTGCATCAAGTGTGGCCCTCGACTCTGACGTACGACACCGCGCCATTCTTCCACTGACGTGTGGGCTCTTTGGGTACATGGCCTGCATGTCAGTAACCCAACGCAGGCAGCGCACGGCAGAGGAACTTTTGGTGGGCCAGGGCGGTCAGAAGTGGGCATTTCATGAACCGATGATTGTTCATTGAGTGTGACGTCATCTATTTCATCTAGATAAGCCTACTATATAATGTAAGAGAATTTCAAAATTTTCATATATACGTTGATAGCCCGTTCGATACATTGTGATTCATAAAGACTGCCGCAAACATCAATGTTCTGCTTATCACAAACAAGATTGATTAAACCTTGCAAAAAAGATAAGATTGATTAATACCCGTAACAATCCATGTCCTTAACAAAGGGTGCATGCACGTATAGGTTGAGCGTGTGTCTTGCGTCGTGTGCGGTGTGCATGCAGGCGTGCGTGCATGTGTACGTTTCAGTGTTGCATGCATGTGTGCGTACGTGCGTGTGTTCGTGAGTGCATGTGTACGTGTCAGTGTTGCAAGCCTACATGCGTGCGTGTGTTCGTTATGTGTACGTGTCAGTGTTGCATGCCTGCTTGCGTGTGTGTGTTCGTGAGAGTGTTGCGTGTGTGCATGTGTACGTGCGGGGTGAGGCTACATGTAAGTCGACTGACTTTTTCATCTCTGGTTAGTAGATTTTCTAGCCGTTGGATACGAAATCAAGGGCCTGCAGTTTATCTTCAACCTCCACCCCCTGAGCCGCCAGCCACCGCCGGCCGCCGCCACCCGCGGCCGGCCCGCGGCCGGCCCGTGCGGCCCCGCCGCCCTGCCCGCCCCAAAACCACTCCCCACCGCCGGTCCGCCGCCGCCCCGGCCATCCCTCTAGGCCCTCCTTTTTCTCCGTTGATCCCCATGCCACCGCCCAATCACCGCGCCCTCACCGCCGGCGACTGCCAACCAGAGGTCTCACGACTTCGAATCCCCACCGACCACTAATTTATTACCATTTATGTCCTTCATATACGCGCTGACGGGTGGGCCCTATGGTAATGTGCGCTGCTGAATGTGGACCGTTTGACTGGTCAATTGATCGCGTCATCAACAAATTACGGAGCTGTTTAGTGAGCTAGTGACCATATGTGTCATCAACAAAATACGGAGCACGCATCAAATACAATGTCTGTCAGTGTCATCAACAAAATACAGAGATGTATCGTGAGCTAGATAACGTATGATCACCACGAGAATATATACGGTGACTCTAATGAGCATATTCTGAAGTCCACCGACCATATAGTGCTTTTGCTTCAAATACAGTGACCGTCACACGTGAATGTGTCATGGGCATGCATACTTTTAGAGGGCCGAGAGATAATTTGTGTGCATACATGAAAGTGGTGTAGAAAGAGGGGGTGTCTGGTGGAGACATGGAGAGATATGCCCTTCGTTTCTCTTTCCCGTGACTAATATTTTAGGAGAAAATATAAACATTCACAATGCAGAACAAATATTTTTGGATGCACCATGCAATTAATTTTCATGTATAACATTGTACTATTGTATAGCTTATTTTCTTAGTGGCCGATTGCGTGTGTGGTGTGGTGGTAACATCATTTCTAGCTGGGGTGGGCACATCATTTCTAGCTGTGGTGGGTCAACATGACGACTCATGGGTTGGTTCCATCCTGCGCCACATAGGTTGGACCGAGACGCATTATACGAAGACCCATGTGGAGGACTCGGCATACAACACGAAGCTACCGGAGTCGTGGAGCACTCTATCCCCACAGGTGATAAGACGACTCTATATGATTTGTAACCCTAGGCCCTAAGTATGTTATAGAAGCCTGGGGGCTAGTTCGTCGATAGTATACACACACGCACAATGGCTGGTATTCACGTGTACTTTGTACACACCCCTATCACCGATATACAGTACCAGGAGTAGGCTTTTTCCTCAACTGCAAGGGTCTGAACTTGGGTAAAACCTTTCCTCGTATTACCATCCAGCCCAACAGTCAGGGATATCCTATCGAATGATCTGATGGAATCATATCTGCCAACTACTAAGAGAGAGTGTGTCTGGGGGGGGATGTGTGCGAGAGAGGTCTAAAGATAATGTGCGTGCGGGAGACACGTAGGCACATATATCTGCGTATAGAGGGCTAGTAGAGACCGTGCGTGTGTATATATGCATGTGAGAGAAATAGTGTTTTCCAACTGAGATTAGTGAAAAGAGTGGCACATAGTAGTCAGAAAGAGAGAGAGAGAGAGAGAGAGATACAGAGAGAGTGTGCGCGAGACACCCCGACACCCCGGGAGAGATTGTGAGCATGTGTGAAAGAGAAATGCCGATGTATATAAAGTGTGTGCACTTATGCGTTAGATAGACATATATATAGCACGTTTGTGAGAACGGGCCGAGGCATAGTGCATCTACGTGTAAAAGGCGGTTCTACGCATTTAATTAAAATATAAATGGCATTATTATTTTTGGATGAGATCATGAATTTTCCAATTTGCGTATGAACGAAAATTGGTCTATCAGACACCCATACTCTATTGAATTCTAACATGTGCATGTGTTTATTTCATATTATCGATCCATAGAGTGAGAGCGGTTTGAAATACAGGCAATGCATTGCTTTTGCAATTCATATATAAAACGTTAATTAGTGCACTCCATGTTGTTAGTGTGAAGGACTTTATACATTTGTCACTTACATGGATACATTCCAAATTGCTAGCTACGAAATAGAATACATGTTGAATTCAACATAAAAGGGGTTTTGAAGATTTGAATTCATAGGAAGTGCATTCATCCATTTGAACCCAAGATAATGGCATTTGTAAATCAGATCTAAAAGGGGGAATCAATCTTTGTTGTGCGTTTGAACATGCTATATATTCATACGCATGTCTAACTGTTTTTTTGCAACCAGGGAGATTATATCTGGAACCATGCATGAACTGAGGTAAGTTGCATATTTTTTAATATATAGTCATGTACAATGTATATTCAAATGTACCCCATCCATTCGAAAATAATCGTAGTTTTAGGATTTTCAAGAGTAAAGATTTGTGAAGTTTGACAAATCCTGAAAGTTCAATTCAAGAGAACCGAAAACGTTAATGCTTCTGCTCCCAGATATTGAACGAAGCACCAAATAAGCCTCTTGGTCACCCGAAACCGCACGAGACTAATGTTTGGTGGTAGGAAATTACTGTCCTGACTCTGGCACGTGTAGCCTATCGGCCCGATGTACAAAGGTCTAAACCAGGGTAGGTTTGTAACTTCACCAAGCCGCCAGTCTCAACCGCCTCCGAGAAGCATTCATACGCCGTGGCCGCCTAAACACCCATGCGCTCGGCCGAAATCTATCCCACCCACCATTTGGGACACCTGAGATTACTATCCTACCCCCAACCCGCAATATGTCCAGAATTTTAGATGGGGGCAAAGTTTGTAACTTTCCCCAAATTTCAAACCGAAACATTGTTCACCCTTAGTCCATCCTCCATCTGTTTCCCCATTCATACTCCGTGGGTGCCAAAACGCCCTCTCCACCAACCGCGAAACCCCAGCCTCCTCCGTCCTCCACCCCATCGCGCCCAATCCACCGCCGCCCTCCTCCATCACGCCGGAGCCGGTACCCCGACGTCGTCGTCCAACGGAACTGCAACCGCAACGCCCTCAAGGACTTAGCAGCTGAAGCTGAGGTAGAGCTGCCTCCATGACGCCCACGCCGACGTGCGCCGTACTAGAACCACTTCGACCACGCCGTCCTGCGGCTCACCGCTGCCGCTCCACTGTCGCAACCGTTCACCGCACCGGAGCTGTTCCCGCTACGCCGTCGTTCGCCACCTTGGATATGGTTCCCCGTCGTCGACAGACGGCCACGGCACCACACTCAACAACTTGGCAATGGGTTCGTCCGAGGCTCCACCGTCCTCCACAACTTCTCGTTTCTAGCGAACCACAAGAAGATCGTTGGAAAAACAGAAGGAGGACACAACACTGCCAGCAGAAAGAGGTGCTCCTCTAAGCTTATTCGTGCAAATCTTACGTCTCTGCTCACACCGTATTCATCCCACGAAAGAAACTCGTTGACCGCTTCGTACTGCATCTTCTTCGTGATACTAAATGCACAAGGTTTCCTCCCATTTATTATTTCACCTTTGCTAGAGGTCAGTAGCCCGCCTGGATTTCAATTCAGGGTCAGCCGAATCGCAATTAAAAGAAGCAGCACCCGCTTAGGCGCGCGGAGCACCTAGTCCGCCTGTCCGCCAGGGAAGCGGTGCATCGGTGTCTATCATAGGGGTGTGGGGCGCAGGAGCTGCTTGCGCCCGATCTGGAGGTTGGCGGGGCTTGAAGGGATGGTCGGGGCGATGCAAAGCACGGCGGTGCGGTGAGGTCGAGGGGAGGGCGGAGGCAGGAGACTCGGCCGGTGATCGCTGGCCGAGGAAGATCGTAACACTGACTGGCTGGAGGTAGATGAAGGCGATCTGCCCGTTCTTTGTACATCGGACGATGCAGAAAAAATGGACTGACCTATTTGTTTTCAGTTGACTGTTATTTTCATAGGACCACACCTTGTGGTGTGGTGGAGGAGCATCTGCATTTCCCAGCCATCCCTGTGCTCATATTTCAAAATCCTAGAATCTAGTACTAATTTCTTGTGCCATGCATGTTGTAGAGCTATCATATGTCTCCCGTCATTTATTTCTCATCGACATGCTATCTGCTACCTTTACACTGTACTACTTGTGCACACACTTCACACATACTCACACTATTGTTTTTTTATGCATGGGTATTTCAGACTCTGATGCAGTATTGATGAATACAAAAAAGAAAAGACAGAAGTCGCTCCAGTGTAATTCGAAGATAAGCACTAAGCGTCTCAGCGTTCTAAAGGGTGCAGTGCCAGTAGATGGAGACAGTAAACGTAGCTCTGCTGTTGATGATCTCAATTGCCACACACAACCATCCTAGGTGCTTGCTTTAACTTCGCGCTGTCAAATGTGGTTGCATGTTGCATATGGTGTCTAGCTTGTATTGCTTCCAATTTGGTTAAATTGCATCAGCTTACTTTACACATTATACCTTTGATAATGACATGCCTTCCTCTTTTTGATACATACTACATATGTCTATTAACCATGTTCGTACATCAAACTAATGCTCTTTTGTATCCCTCATCAATCACTTATGATGAGACAATCACCCGAGTGGGTTACTGTGAGACGCGCTACTCGTTTAAAGAGTGCAGTGTCATCCTCCCCACATGATTCTCCAGAAACAACAAGGCTAAATGAAGATAGTCAACGTAGCTCTCTAGTTGATGACCTCAATTCCCCCACACCACCATCGCAGGTGCTTGCTCTTACTTGGCAGTGTGATATGTGGTTGCATGTTGCATATGGTGTCTACCTTGTAATGCTTCTAATTAGGGTAAATTGCATCTGCTTAGTAAACACATTATACCTGTGAATATGGCATGCGTTCCTGTTTTTGGTACATATTACGTCTTTCTATTAACCATGTTCTTACATCAAACTACTTTTCTAGTTGTGTTCGTCAGTATCATGCATCAACGAATTTGGAAGTGCGAATTTCATTCCTTTCTCTTGTGTGTTTACTTGACAAGGCAAAATCTAAAAGGACGAAGGCACGGAATGATGGTGGTCCTCTGGAGCAACCGAAACAGATGATCTCTGCAGATTCTCCTGCTACTCCTACTATAGTGCAAGTTCCAAATCTCATCTTCCCTACTCCACAACCCCAGGTGCTTGCTCTAACATGGCAGTGTGATATCTGGTTGCATGCTGCATATGGTGCCTAGCTTGTATTGCTCCTAATTTGTTAAATTGCATCTCCTTAGCTTACACATTATACATGTGAATATGACACGCCTTCCTGTTTTTGGTACATACTACATCTGCCTATCACACCATGTTCTTACATCAAACTATTGTTCTTGTGTATACTGCATCTATCGCTTATGATGAGACAGTCATGCCCGTGGGTTAGTATGAGACGCGCTACTCTCATAAAGACTGCAATTTCATCCTCTCCACATGATTCTTAAGAAACAACAAGCCTAATTGAAGATATTGAACGTAGCTCTGTACTTGAAGACCGCACTTCCCCTACACCACCATCGCAGGTGCTTGCTCTAACTTCGCAGTGTGATATGTGGTTGCATGTTGCATATGGTATCTAGCTTGTAATGCTTCTAATTAGGGTAAATTGCATCTGCTTAGTTTACACATTATACCTGTGAATATGACATGCCTTCCTATTTTTGGTACACACTACATCTATGTGTTAACCATGTTCTTACATGAAACTACCTCTCTTCTGTATCCTGCATCAATCACTTACGATGAGACACCTTTATTCATTGCATATTGCATATTATTTCTAGCCTGTTGTGATGTATTGCTTCTAATTTGGTCAAATACATTTGTTAGGCCACCCTTTTAATTTGGCAGAGTGATATTGGTTTCATCTTTCATATGGTTTCTAGCTTGCATTGCTTCTAACTAGTTCAAACACCTTGTGCTTAGTTTACACTTTATACATCATACATGTCAATATGTCATGTCGTCCTATTTTTCATACATATTCCATCCTCCCATCATGCGACTGTCTTACATGAAAGTAGTGCTCGTCAGTATCATGCATCAATGAGTTCTGAAGAGCAAATTTTATTCCTTTTTCTTGTGGGTTTGACTTGACAAGGATAAATCAAAAAAGAGGAAGGAAAAGAGTAAGAAAGGCGATGATGGTGGCCCTCAGCAGCAACGTAAACAGAGCATCTGTACGGATTCTCCTTGTACTACTAGTGCATTACAAGTTCCAAGTCTCCACTCCCCTACTCCACCATCCAAGGTGCTTGCTCTAACTTGGCAGTGTGATATCTGGTTGCATGTTGCATATGGTGTATAGCTTGTATTGCTCATAATTAGTGTAAACTGCATCTGCTTAGCTTACACATGATACGTGTGAATATGACACGCTTTCTTGTTTTTGGTACATACTATATCTATCTATCACACCATGTTCTTACATGAAACTACTCTTCTTGTGTATCCTGCGTCAGTCACATATGATGGGACACCTTTAAGTTGGCAGTGTGATATTGGCTTGCGTCTTGAATATGATTTCTAGCATGTAGTGCTTCTAGTTTGATGAACGCCACCTATGATGAGACAGTTTTAACTTGGCAGAGTGATATTGCTTGCACCTTCCATATGGTGTCTAGCTTGCAGTGCTTCTAATTTGTTGAAGTGCCTTCTGCTTAGTTACCACATCATAGGTGTGAATATGTCAAGCCGTCTAGTTTTTCGTACATATTCCATCCTCGTATCATGACTTTGCCTTTCATCAGAGTAGTGTTCGTCAGTATCATGCATGAATGAGTTCTGAAGAGCGAATTTTATTCCTTTTTCTTGTCAGTTTGACCTCACAATGCAAAATCAATAAAGCGGAAGGAAATTGGTAAGGCATTGGATGATGGTGGTCCTTCCGAGCAACTGAAACGGAGGGTCTCTACAGATTCTACTCCGCCATCCTCCCAACAAGATTCGCAAGACAACGCAAGGCTAGACAGTCAACGTAGCTGTGTAGATGATGAGCACATCTCCCCTACTCCACCATCACAGGTGCTTGCTCTAACTTGGCACTATTATATGTGGTTGCATGTTGCGTATGATGTCTAGCTTGTATTGCTTCTAACTTTGTTGAATTGCATCTGCTTACTTTACACATAATGCCTGTGAATATGACACATGTTCCTGTTTCTAGAACATATGTGTAGATGATGAGCACATCTCCCCTACTCCACCATCACAGGTGCTTGCTCTAACTTGGAACTGTTATATGTGGTTGCGTGTTCCATATGATGTCTAGTTTGTATTGCTTCTGATTTTGTTGAATTGCATCTACGTAGCTTACAACTTATACCTGCAACGATCACTTACCCATAAGACACATTTAACTTGGGAGTGTGATGTAGGTTGTATCTTGCATTGTCTTCTAGCTTGTACTGCTTCTAATTTCTTGAAATGGCACATACGACGAGACACTTTTTACCTTATAGAGTGATATTGATTGCATGTTCATATGGTGTCTAGCTTTCATTTCTTCTAATTTTGTTGAAATGCCTTCTACTTACCATTTTTCATACATATTCCATCCTCCTATCGTACGTATGAATATGCAACGCTGTCTTCTTTTTGTATATATTCCATCCTCCTATCCTGCGCTTGCCTTACATCAAAGTAGTGTTCGTCTGTATCATGCATCAACCAGTTATGCAGAGCTAATTTTATTCATCTTCTTTTGGTTTTGACTTCATAAGGCAATATCAGAAAATAGGAAGGAAAAGACTAAGTTAGGGGATGTTGGTGGTCCTCCTGACCGACGCAAACAGAGACTCTCTAGATTTTCCACTGCTACTGCTAATGAAGTTGAAGTCCCAAGTCTACATGATGAGTTCATCTCCTGTACTCCACCATCGTAGGTGCTTGCTCTAAGTTGACAGTGTGATAATTGGTTTCATGTTGCATATGTTGTCTAGCTTGTATTTCTTCTATTTTAATTAAATTGCACCTGCTGAGTTTATACGTTATACATGTGCATATGACATGCCTTTCTGTGTCTAGAATACACTGCATCTATCTATCATACCATGTTCTTACATCAAAGTACTTCTGTTGTGTATCCCGCATCAGTCACTCATGATTGGACACTTTTAACATGGCAGTTTGATAGTGGTTGCATCTTGCATTGATTTCTATGTTGTACTGCTTCTAATTTTTCAAAATGCCACTTATGACAAGACACTTTTAACTAGGCAGAGTGATATTGGTTGCATCTTTCATATGGTGTCTAGCTTGCATTACTTCTATTTTTTTGAAAATCCTTCTGCTTAGTTTACACATCGTAGTTGTGAATATGTCATGCCGTCCTGTTTTTCTTACATATTCCATCCGCATACGGTTGTCTTACATCAAAGTATTGCTTGTCTGTATCATGCATCAATGAGTTCTGAAGAGCGATTCTATTCTTTTGTGTTGTGGGTATGCCTTGACATGGCAAAGTCAGAAAAGAGCAAGGAAAAGAATATAGTAGGGAATGGTGTTACTCGTCGGGTGAAACGGAAAAGGATCTGCCCTCAAGATTCTGCTGGTACTTATAGTGCAGTAGAAGGTCCAAGTCCACCGGCTAAATCTACAAACACAGTATCACCTGCTCCACCAGCTGCAGCATCCGCTTCAACCGTACCAGCATCTCAACGAGTTACTCGTTTGTTTGCTCTGGAGCTGGCCAGTTCCCAAGCTGCATTCACACCTAACACTACTTCCGAAGCACTGCTGACACAACAGGACTTGGCAAGATCAGATGAACCTCATGAGCATCAACACCAAGACGGTACCTGACCGAGTCAAGTTGCAGTTGCATGCTCCTTTATATGTACTCTCACAGTTTGATGTGCACTAACACTTTCCATATTCGTTGTTGAACTAGCACCACAGAGCAAGCGGAAACAGACATCAGGTATAATGCTTGACAGATTAACAAAATCTAAGGGAGGAAGAATGGAGATCCATTTTGAGGCAGGTTTAAAAAGGCCACATGATGCTACAGAGTCAGCCAAGTTAGTATCAGAGGCAGCCATTGCCGTTAGGTGTCATGCATGTATCCTCCCAACGTGGATCTCGTACAGGAATGAGAAAGACAATACCCAGTTTAACACCTTCCTTGACCATTTATCGGTAAGTAATGTTATTCATCAAAATTAGTAATATTGTCTTGCTCTGTGCCATACTTTCTAGCTTCCTCCTAATAAGACTCGCATTCTTTTTTCAACAGATGAGGTTCAAGTTGGATCCGAAAGATGATGCAACTAAACAAGCATGCAATCATGTTTTCAGTCTGCTCTGCGACAGTATCGGTACCACCTTAGAAAATCTCTCTTTGAAGGCAAGGCTAACAATGAAATCGCCCAAACATCTCTAGTGGAGTATAGTATAGATGAAGACTGGACAGCCCTTGTTAAACACTGGTCTGATCCAAAGTATCAGGTAGGGTATATGTATTTGATCAGACCACATATTGAACTTGTATTTATGTATGTGCCTTACAAGTGTATCTTCTTCTAGGCTAACTGTTTGAAGAACAAGACCAACCGTTCTAAAGTGAAATTCCAACAGACAACAAGATTTCGTAGCTATATTGCACACTGCGAGGCTCTTGTAAATAGCTGCTACTTCCTTCTTTTTCTGTGCCATATTATCGTATCTACATTGACTTGTTCCAAATACAGAGGAAAACCCGTGCGGACCAAAAAGAACCTGAGCCGAATGCAGTGCAAATCTTCAATGATTGCCACACCAGCAAGATGAAGGGCATGAGCACACCAGTTCAGGCCGCTGTTGTAAGTCCTTACTCCTCCTGCCTTTGAACTGATTGGTATTGTGATGTGTTCATTTAACTGCTTGGTTTGCACCCAATGTCAGTTACTCTGTTCACTTTTATACACAACTGTCTTAACGTATCATTTCACCTTACATGGTTTAAAAGAGATGAAGGATATTCTTTTGGTCTTGATCTGTAATCTAATTGTGATGTTCACGTGCGCACACAATGATAGAATAGCTTGTTTGTTTTATATCTGTTTGCCCATGATATGAATGATGTCATACTATGTTCATCCTACTTTAAACCATGTCTCTTTATCCTTAGATGTCAACGAATGTGAGGAAATAGACAATACAGTAGGCATGCTACATGGACATATGTTCCGAAAGTGATTTTATTATGTAGTTGGCACTACAATACATGCTAATGTATTACAGTAGTTCACCAAAATAAGTTATGTATAAACTGAAACCTACTTTGTTTGTTTTTGTCTCATTAGTAACTTATCTGGTACACTAATCTACAAGTTCAAACTTTCAGCAAGCTATGGGACAACTGATTGAACAGCCACAACCACCTGAAGGTGACGAGGCTACCACAAGCACAATGTCACCTCTTGCTGCAGTGCGTCAGTATCTCTCCACTAACAATGTAAAAAGCACCTTCCTGCTTAATTCTGGGTTGGTTGTCAAGGTAACCTCATCCAAATCGCCTACTGAACAAAATCTTCCGGCTAGACAGAGTGATGTATCTGTGCTCCAGACACAAGTCCAATCCCTAATGGACGTTGTGTCGGAAACAAAAATAGTGGTTAACAAATGTCGTGAAGATATGAATGGTTTTGAAATCAGACTATCAGACATTTGCTTCATTGTTCAAGACCAATGGCGGAAAAAAGGGGAAGATCGTGCCGCTCCATCAGATTCTACAGCCTGAAACATAAGCACTCAGGTCAAATGATCTGTGCTTCTATACATCTGATGGTGCTTTTATCTGCAAGGACTGTAAACTTTATGCCAACAGGCCTTTTGTTGTATGGTTGGAATTTATTTTGTTGCGATACAACATTTATGATGCTGCCAAAGGCTGCAGTAATTACGACGCTATTTTTGTATAGTGTAGGTTTATCTTAGTAATGTATTCAGCCGAAAGCTTCATAGGAGCCCAACATGCCAACATTCGTCGGGCCCATTCCAATTGGACTAAAAACGATTCCAGGGAGAAATTTGCATGTAGCCCACTAAAAATATCTGGGCCTAAATCAGCATAAGCTTTCATATTTTTCTGGTAGGCCTGTGCCCATAGTGGGCCTTTAACATGGCTAAATATAATTTGGGCCCTCAGTAATAATAGGCCATTTACATGTGTAAATATCTCGAGCCCACAAAAGACATGGGCCTTTAATAGGCCGAAAGTAAGATTGGGCCCCGATTGTGCCGAATAACCCACTGGTCGGCCCATTTACAATGCGGATCGTCCACAGGCTGAAATTCAGACAGGCCGTAAACACGCCGACCTACTACACGGGCCTTTAACAGGCCGGAAGTTCGGTCGGGCTTGATTAGTGTCATTTTTGTATGGGCCGTTAGTGGGCCCGATGTGGCGTTGGGCCCCATATGGCCCATGGATTTCGTCCGACGTTAACAGGCCGAAAGTCACAACAGGCTGAAAGTGGCCCAAATCTGTAGTGGGCCTCTAACAGGCCAAATGTCAGACATGGCCGAATATGACCCATATCCTTCAAGGTCGTTTATGGGCCGAAAGTTCAATGGCCTGGGCCCAAATGAAGTAGGACCTTTAACAGGCCGGAAACACACCGGGCCGTAATTTGGTTCAAATTCTTAGCGGACTGTTAACGGGCCAGAAGTGACAATGGCCGCGATGATGACAAGTTTAGGACGGGCCGTTAACAGGCTGATTTGACACTAGCCATACGGGCCTTAACTGAGAATGTTGGACCTTTAGCTAGGCCGGCCCATTATGGTCTGCAAAATCTTGTGGGCCTTTAGCTGGGCCGGCCCATTATGGCCCGCTAAATCTTGTGGGCCTTTAGTTGGGCCAGCCCATTATGGCCCGCTAAATCTTGTGGGCCTTTAGTTGGGCCAGCCCATTTTAATCTTTATGGGCCACTTTTGGGCCTGTCCACGTGTCAACGTATCATAGGCGCATCTCACCCATTGGATGAGTGACACTTGTCCCAACGGTGAGCAAACACGTGTTTCCTCCGGCCAATGAGTATTTTACACGTGGAAAATCCCCATTGGTCCGGGCTGTTAACGGGTTATCGGATCCAAAACCGGACCCGATAGCTTAACGGCGTTCCGTTACGGTGGATGCCACACGTCGGTCACCCTTGACGAAAGCACTTCTATGACGCGTGATTTATCGTCATGGAAGTGGACACTTCCGTGATGATAATTTTGGTAATGTCATGGAACACTTCTACGACAGCACAGGTATGACTATCTTGATTCTGTCATAAATTTGTCATGGATGTACATGCATGGCAGAAAACGTGACCTACTGTGACAAACACGTATCATCACGGAAGTGTAATTTTTTTGTAGTGTGATTTCTTGTTTTTCTACCTGACGACCAAACATGAAGTTATCGGTGTAGAGGTACGTGTCATAAGAGCTTCGGGACATGTGTTCACATCCGCCCACAAGAAATACAAACTCTTTCATGTTAGAAACAATGGTTTCTAAGTTCTCCAGTGAACTTTCAGGATGATCAAATATTGTAGTGCTCCTAGTGGTATGAAAGCAGTTGATAGAATTGGTACCAAAGCAATTGATAGAATTCGCGAGCCACGGTGCATTGGAGCTGTTGCTAACCTCCTTTTCGCCCCTTGAGCTGCAAAGGGCCCTCTATTTGATGGTGTCCAGGACATACATAGTAACCTTTGTACATGGCCTCCGCAAGCCTCTTGAGCTCAAGCAACATTCTGGAGTTGGTGATGTATCGCCCCTCGGCCTCCTCGATGACCATGTGAAGACGATGGAGCAGCTATTGTAGCCTTTCCACCTTCTACTCTAGATTTGAATGGCTCTCGTGCTTCTTTATCAAGAAGGATATGAACCGATTAACTATGTCGCCTGCAATCGCAGAGACAACCATCTCCATCTTCAATGTTTCTTCGCGTTTCTTTTGTGTGTACGTGGGGAGAAAGAGAGAGAGAGCGAGAGAGATTAAAATTAAATCTTCCAATTCCGAGCGTCATGCTATTGCTCTTGGAGAGAAGGGTTGGTTTAGAGAGAAAGACTAAAATCTTGCAATTCCGTGTGAACAACATGGCACGCTATTGCTGCCGGTGAAAGTGATTGGTTCAAAGTTGGGAAAAATCTTGCGTGAACAACACGTCATGACTGAAAATCTTGCAATTCCACTTGAACAACAACCACGTATTGCTGCTAACCTCCAGGTGAAAGGGACTGGTTGAAAGTTTAAACTAACCTCTACCACAGAAACCATGGTGATTTTTTGGGCGGCGCAAGAAATTAACATACGAGCCCTTTCTTTTCCGCATAAGAAATACACAGATATGTACCATGCATATCGATCAATATCTTTGAAATTCCTACCATTTCTTGTTTTATTAAAAGT
The DNA here is from genome assembly GCF_018294505.1 of Triticum aestivum. NCBI lineage: Eukaryota > Viridiplantae > Streptophyta > Magnoliopsida > Poales > Poaceae > Triticum > Triticum aestivum. The sequence continues at coordinate 144,939,746 of NC_057802.1, forward strand.
AGTAAGTACACTACAAAAAATTAATTTTAGAGCTGGGGCTCCTTTGGGTCGGTTTTTTGGAGAAAAAAATCAAAATCAAAATCAAATCACAAGCTTCAAAATATTCAGAATAAATTATCCGCATGAACGTATGAATGAATTCTACACGTGTATATAATTCCTTTATGAGATATTGTAACATTGGATCTACAGAAGAAGCAAATTCATTGATTTTTAGCACTTCCACTATTCTTTCCCTAATCTATATCTATATCTATACCTACTAGTAAAAGGGCTATTGCTTCTTACCACCGTTATTTTCGTCTGTTTGGTCTATCATAGGTTTTTCGTCCGTCCGTGTAAAAAAGAACGATTTGTTTGGTATTTGGCACTTTGTCTGGCGCTGGGTGTCGCCCGTATGGGCCTCAGCCCGAACAGCCCACCCAAGAAAACTATATTTTTGTCCATCCCTCAGGGGTAATAAAGCAACCAAAAATAAACACCAGTGGGAGTCCTCGAACTCAAAACATCAAAGTGCGCTCTAACTCCATTAACCAACTAGGCCACTTTAAACTTGTGACTACTAAAGGTTGTGTTTTATTTATATATTAAAGGAAGAGGCCACACAACCGTACTGCGTCATAACTTTGTGTTTTTCTATCAATTGCTCGACAGTAATTTGTTCACCCATCGTATTATTTTCTATCTTGAGAGAAGCCTCTAGTGAAACCGATGGCCCCGGGTCTATTTTCCATCATATAAGTTTCCGATCTACAATTTTAGTTTTTGATTTATTTCCTTTGCAATCTTTTACTTTCCATTCCATAAACCAAAAATACCAAAAATATTACTTTAATGTTTATCCATCTCTAGCATATCTCACTTTGCAAATAACCATGCAGGGATTGACAACCCCTTTATCGCGTTGGGTGCAAGTTGATGTTTGTTTGTGCAGGTATTCGGTGACTTGTGCATTGTCTCCTACTGGATTGATACCTTGGTTCCGAAAAGCTGAGGGAAATACTTACTCTACTTTGTTGCATCACCCTTTCCTCTTCAAGGGAAAAACCAGTGCAAGCTCAAGAAGTAGAAGGAAGAATTTCTGGCGCCGTTGCCGGGGAGATTTACGCCAAGTCAAGTCAAGATTTGATCTCCCGTCAACTTCTCAATTTCTGGCGCAGTTGCCGGGGAGATGTATGCCAAGACAAGACATACCAAGTACCCATCATAAACTCTCATCTCTCGCATTACATTATTTGCCATTCGCCTCTCGTTTTTCTCTCCCCCACTTCTAAAACGATTTTCGAAAAGATTTGCCTTTTCTTCGCCCCTCTTCTGTTCGTCTTCTTCGCTTGCTCCTTGGGTGCTCGTGTGTTGGATTGCTTGCTTTGTCACGATGACTCAAGAGAATACCAAATTGTGTGACTTTTCCAACACCAATAATAATGATTTTATTAGTACTCCGATTGCTCCTGCTACTAATGCGATATCTTGTTAAATTAATACCGCTTTGCTGAATCTTGTTATGAAAGAGCAATTTTCCGGCCTTCCCAATGATGATGCCGCATCCCATCTAAACAATTTAATTTATTTGTGTGATATGCAAAAGAAAAAAGATGTGGATAATGATATTGTTAAATTGAAGTTATTTCCATTCTCACTTTGAGATCATGCTAAAACTTGGTTTTTATGTTTGCCTAAAAATAGTATCGATTCATGGAATAAGTGTAAAGATGTTTTTATTTCCAAGTATTTTCCTCCCGCTAAGATCATCTCCCTTAGGAACAATATTATGAACTTTAAGCAACTTGATCATGAACATTTTGCACAATCTTGGGAGAGGATGAAATTGATGATACAAAATTGCCCTACTCATGGTTTGAATTTGTGGATGATTATACAATTTTTTTATGCCGGATTGAATTTTGCTTCTAAAAATATTTTAGATTCGAGCGCGGGAGGTACTTTTATGGAAATTACTTTAGGAGAAGCTACTAAACTTCTAGATAATATTATGGTTAATTTTTCTCAATGGCATACCGAAAGATCTTCCACTAGTAAAAAAGTGCATGCGATTTAAGAGATTAATGTTTTGAGTGGAAAGATGGATGGGCTTATGAAATTATTTGCCATCAAGCGTGCTCCTATTTATCCTAATGATATGCCTTTCTCTACTTTGATTGAGAGCAATAATGAATCTATGGACGTGAATTTTGTTGGTAGGAACAATTTTGGTAATAACCATATAGAGGTAATTTTAATCCTAGGCCGTTTCCTAGTAATTCCTACAACAATTCTTTTGGAAATTATAACAAGATTCCCTCTGAATTTGAGAATAGTATTAAATAATTTATGAGTTCGCAAAAGAATTTTATTGCTTTCATTAAAGAAAAATTGCTTAAGAATGATGATTCGGCTAGGAACGTGGATAGAATTTCTCTTGATGTTGATTCTTTGAAACTTAGATCTATTCCACCTAAGCATGATATCAATGAGTCTCTCAAAGCTATGAGAATTTCCATTGGTGAGTGCAAGGAGAGAACCGCTAAGATGCGTGCTAAAAAAGATTGGTTTATAAAAGCGTGTTCTTCTAGTTTTCATGGAAATAATGATGACAATCTTAAAGTGATTTATGTGACTCCTACTGAATCTTTGTTTTCCAATATAAATCTTGATAAAGATGGGACTGGAGATGAGTCAACTTTAGTTAAAAGGCATCCCAATGATTCAGAGTTTTTAGATCTAGATGCTAAAATTGATAGAAGTGGGATTGGAGAGGTCAAAACTTTAGGTAGTAATGAACCCACTCGTTTGGATTTCAAGGACTTTAATTATTATAATTGTTCTTTGATAGATTCTATTTCCTTGTTGCAATCCATGTCGAATTCTCCTCATGCTTATAATCAAAACAAAGCTTTTACTAAACATATCGTTGATGCTATGATGCAATCTTTTGAAGAAAAGCTTGAATTGGAAGTTTCTATCCCTAGAAAACTTTATGATGAGTGGGAACCTACTATTAAGATTAAGATTAAAGATTATGAGTGCCATGCTTTCTGTGATTTGGGTGCTAGTGTTTCCACGATTCCAAAAACTTTATGTGATGTGTTAGGTTTCCACGAATTTGATGATTGTTCTTTAAATTTGCATCTTGCGGATTCCACTATTAAGAAACCTATGGGAAGGATTAGTGATGTTCTTATTGTTGCCAATAGAAATTAAGTGCCCGTAGATTTCATTGTTCTTGATATATATTGCAATCCTACATGTCCTATTATTCTTGGTAGACCTTTCCTTAGAACGATTGGTGCAATTGTTGATATGAAAAAGGAAACATTAGATTTCAATTTCTGTTAAGGAAAGACATGGAACACTTTCCAAGAAAGAAAATTAAATTTCCTTATGAATCTATTATGAGAGTCACTTATGGATTGCATACCAAAGATGATAATATCTAGATCTATTCTTGTTTTCTGCCTAGCTAAGGGCGTTAAACAATAGCGCTTGTTGGGAGTAGGGATGTAAACGGATCGGATCGGATCGGATAAGTCTTTTACCGTATCCTCTACCATATTTTTTTGTCGGATTCGGAACGGAGCGGATATTGACCGGATGCGGATTTGAATGCGGATTATATCAGGCTACGGATTCAGAGTGGATTCGGAGCGGACCCGGACCGGAAACGGACAAAAAATATCGGGTGATACATGCAAAGACACATGAACTTGTATCTACTATATGTAAACTATATAAAAACACGTTTTTAACCCACCACATTACACTAGAGAGTGGCCAAGCTTTTAAAGTCATAACACTCATACCACACGAATATGACAACAATAAACTGTACTGCTAATATGATGATAGCATTACACACATCCAAGACAAAGGTCTTACTTAACAAATACTTAATTCAAAGTTCTATTGAAGTTTTTATTTATTATAAAAGGCAAGTAGAAGCCCGTAACACAACCTTGACTTCTCTTCAACATGGTGTTTCTTCCAATCCACTTGCAACATCCTATGAGAATGATTAAAGATATTTAGATGCTACACTTGACAATCAAAGAAATATTTGATAATTAGTTGTCATGAACTAAGTAGTTCGAACACACACACACACACATGCGCGCACACACAAATTTGTATGTGCAAAGACGATAGAAGCTAGGTAATAAGTATATACTAATATACATTAGCGAATTACTAGTATAACTGCATACCTAGATTACTTGCTCCTGATGTAGTTGGTCAGCAACTTTCTCAATATCCATTCCTTGATTGTCCTATGTAGCAGCAGCATTCAAATTTACAGAAAAATTGTTGTCACTTCATAGAAATAAAATAGCAGTAATGATCAAGAGGTAATCAGACATACTTGCTATTTCTCTATGCATATTAATATGGTTCAAGAAGACTGATGTCCCATTCTTGCTATTTCTCTTTGCTTTATATGTGCAGTACTTGCATTTGGCCCATGCTTCCTTAATTTTCTGTCCATTTATCACCACCACCTTGAATGTTTTATCAAAATGGTCCCAACATTCAGATATGGTCTTCTTCTGTTTCTTCCCTGCAGGCTCATCTACTATTGCATCCAGATTCTCACCCTCTAGATCAATCACTTCATTTGCAACTTCATTTTCACTGCCCAAATTCAGTGGCTCTTCATTTTGACTTCCAACAGGGGGTGATACAAACATACTTTGGACCGCATTTGCACTTGTTCCTGCAGATGTAGATCTTTCTCCTGATATCTTTCTCAAACGATCTGCAGAAAGATAAACAATATATAAGTAACCAAGCACTTCTTACCTATCAACAACATCAATAGCTTACGAGCTGCAGCAAGCAAGGCATTATGTACATAGATTCAGTGTTCTCTAGTCTATTAAATATTTAAGATGAAGCCTACTTGACTACTACAACTTAGTCTTCCCAATCTTATTTCACTGCCACACAGGTTTAAATATTAATAGCTAAGTTAGCTAGTATAGTACAAGATACAGATTGGTGATTGCTAAGTGTCAGTTAGCAGCTACTGTCAATGTCTTTCAGAAAAATTCAGTTTCGTCCGTCATAGCTCTATGTAGCTGTTAAATTTCAGTTTCGTCAGTATGGATTTTCTCCAGTTAGTGAAATAAGTTAAGCTGCAACCAGAAGTCCAGAACCAGTGATGATCACTCTAGTCCCTATCGACTAACATTTAGCATTTATACGTGCTTGCAAGTGGGATAGCCCCGGCTGGCGCATATGCACGCAGACGGTCGTCCTGATGCGAATCGCGTTGGCGCACTAAACTTGCCCATCGCCGTGTACGACGTCGATCACGGCTGAAAGCAGCGCTGCCCCCGCACGGCCGCACCTACTGCCACGACTACTCGAAGCCCAGCGCGAGGAGATGTACAGCAAGCTGCGTACCATCATCCATCGATGCCCTACACTTACATCAATGACTACATCCAGTAAATCATGGAACATTCAAGCAAAGTGCTCACCTCCGTCAGCTGGACCATCGCCTGCATCTTTACCCATAGCGTCGAACAGACGACTTGCCGGAGAGATGCGGCCGGCCCCTTGCGCTGGCGGCACTGAAGAGGACGACATGCGACGACCACGGTTGACGACTGTGATTGTGATCGTATACTATGATACTATTAGGGTTAGGGTTGTATTGTATTTATATGTGGCGATTGTGATTACTAATTAATTTGTGGATGACTAAGTGCATATTTGGGCCTGCTAATTGGGCTAAATTTATCGGATAATCCTATTTGATACCCTCGGATAATCTGTAAAAAACAGCGGATAATCCACATCCGCCGGATATTACCGATACCATATCCGCTACCAAATTCGTCGGATATCCGGTTTACCATAATCCGTATCCGCATCCGTATCCGTTGGATTCGTGCAAGTGCATACCATATCCTTAAAAACGGATGCGGATGCGGATTCGGAACGGAAATTATCCGTACCATTTACATCCCTAGTTGGGAGGCAACCCAATTTTATTTTTGCTTTTGCTTTTTAGGTTCTGCTTTGCAATAAATTTTTCATCTAGCCTCTGGTTAGATGTGGTTTTATGTTTTAATTAGTGTTTGTGTCAAGTAAGACCTCTGGGATAGTTCACGGTGATAGTTGATTTGATCTTGCTGAAAAACAGAAACTTTTGCGCCCAGGAAAACAATTCTTATTTTAACAGGAGCATGATAAAATATTGATTCTTTTTGAAGAAGATTAATAAACAAATTGCTTAGGTCATCCTAATTTTTTAGAATTTTTGTAGTTACAGAAGTATTCGAAAGATCCAGATTGCTACAGACTGTTCTGTTTTTGACAGATTCTGTTTTCTATGTGTTGTTTGCTTATTTTGATGAATCTATGGCTGGTATCGGGGGGTACGAACCATGGAAAAGTTGGAATACAATAGATATTACACCAACATAAATAAATAATGAGTTCACAACAGTACCAAAAGTGGTGATTTATTATCTTATACTAACGGAGCTTACGAGATTTTCTGTTGAGTTTTGTGTTGTGAAGTTTTCAAGTTTTGGGTAAGGATTTGATGGACTATGGAATAAGGTGTGGTAAGAGCCTAAGCTTGGGGATGCCCAAGGCATCCCAAGGTAATATTTGAGGATACCAAAAGCCTAAACTTGGGGATGCCCCGAAAGGCATCCCCTCCTTCGTCTTAGTCTATCGGTAACTTTACTTGAGGCTACATTTTTATTCACCACATGATATGTGTTTTGATTGGTGTGTCTTATATGATTTGAGTCTTTGCTTTTTAGTTTGCCACAATCATCCTTGCTGTACACACCTTTTGGGAGAGACACGCATGGATCGTGATTTATTAGAATACTCTATGTGCTTCACTTATATCTTTTGAGCTAGGCAATTTTGCTCTAGTGCTTCACTTATATATTTTTAGAGCACGACGATGGTTTTATTTTATAGAAACTGATGAACTCCCATACTTCACTGATATTATTTCGAGAGTCTCTAAACAGCATGGTAATTTTCTTTGGTTATAAATTTAGTCCTAATATGATAGGCATCCAAGAGGCAGGGGCGGCGCCAGCGTGGGGTCATGTGGGGGCGGCCGCCACGGGTAAATTTTGGGAGCCTAGGTACCCCTACTGCTTTTGGCCGACGGCAACCATGGGAGGCGAGCAGATTCGGCAGGAAGTTTCAGATGAGGTCGAGCATGACGGGAGAAGAGGAAAGGAACGATTCGCTAGGAGATAGGCCAGGTAACGATCCGCTAGGAGTCGGAGATGGGCCAGTCAACTAAGGCCCAATGAAAGATCAGATATGAGTCCAGTATTTTTTTTACGCAGCGACCATGACGTCCCAATTCCATCGATAGTGGAACTACCCCTAAAAAACATCGATCGTGGAACTAATCAGCAATTCAGCATCACGCGATCAGGCCTTGTACTGCCGCCTTGACGCGGCGCCCTCCACTATCGTCTCGCTATGGCGATATCCAGGTCCGTCCAACCGATCGCGCTGGATGGAGAAGAAGAAGGAATTGCACACTTTCTCGATGCCGAAGCGGCGGCGAAACCTCCAACACCACGCGCCCTGCTCAAATCAACGAGCGAGCAGCCAACAGAGGCAACAAGGAGCAGGTTCATTTGTTCTCTGTTAATTTTTTTCCTCTTCTATTGTCCCAATTCTTGTAAGGTGAATATTGAAAATTAATTACAATTTTGATGTTATACCGAAACCACTTTCTAGATAAAGCAACGATCAACATACAAAACAATCCATACAACTCGATATCACAACTTAATGTTATAGGGACCTAAGAAGATGAAGCAGATTGATTATGTTTTCAGAGCTATTCCGGTGAATCATCTGGTATCGAGATTGATTGTGTTGATCGTCTTGCCTAATCGCATGATAGTACTTGGCCAGTTAATTTTGTTGATTTTCTGATTTGCTTATACCATACATAGCTTTGATTTTTTTCCTTTAAAAGTTTTCCCCGGGTAACATCAAATCCTGGATCCGCCACTGCCAAGAGGGATATAATAAAAACTTTCATATAAAGTGCATTGAATAGTATGAGAAGTTTGATTCCTCGTGATTGTTTTGAGATATGAAGATGATGATATTAGAGTCATGCTAGTAAGTAGTTGTGAATTTGCAAAATACTTGTGTTAAGGTTTGTGAGTCCCGTAGCACGCACGTATGGTGAACCGTTATGTAACAAAGTTGGAGCATGATATATTTTTTGATTGTCTTCCTTACAAGTGGCGATCGGGGACAAGCGATGGTCTTTTCCTACCAATCTATCCCCCTAGGAGTATGCACATAGTACTTTGTTTTGATGACTAATAGATTTTTGCAGTAAGTATGTGAGTTCTTTATGACTAAAGTTGAGTCCATGGATTATACACACTCTCACCTTTCCGCCATTGCTAGCCTCTCTTGTACCGCACAACTTTCGCCGGTGCCATAAACCCACCATATACCTTCCTCAAAATAGCCACCATACTACCTATTATGGCATTTCCATTGCCATTCCAAGATATATTGCCATGCAACTTTCCACCGTTCCGTTTATTATGACACGCACCATCATTGTCATATGGCTTTGCTTGATCATGTAGTTGACATTGTATTTGTGGCAAAGCCACCGTTCATCATTTTATACATGTCGCTCTTGATTCATCGCACATCCCGGTACACCGCCGGAGGCATTCATATAGAGCCATATCTTGTTCTAGTATCGAGTTGTAATTTTTGAGTTTTAAGTAAATAGAAGTATGATGATCTTCCTTCTTAGAGCATTGTCCCATGTGAGGAAAGAAAAAAAAGAAAACAGAAAAAGAGAAAGAAATAAAAAAAGAAAGAAAGAAAAATGAGAGAAAAAGAGAGAAGGGGCAATGTTACTATCCTTTTCCATACTTGTGCTTCAAAGTAGCACCTTGATCTTCATGATAGAGAGTCTCCTATGTTGTCACTTTCATATACTAGTGGGAATTTTTCATTATAGAACTTGGCTTGTGTATTCCAACGATGGGCTTCCTCAAAATTCCCTAGGTCTTCATTAGCAAGCAAGTTGGATGCAAACCCACTTAGTTTTCTTTTTGAGCTTTCATAAAATTATAGCTCTTGTGCATCCGTTGCATGGCAATCCCTACTCACTCACAGTGATATCTATTGATGGGCATCTGCATAGCCCATTGATATGCCTAGTTGATGTGAGACTATCTTCCTCTTTTTGTCTTCTCCACAACCACCTTCTATTCCACCTATAGTGCTATGTCCATGGCTCACGCTCATGTATTGCGTGAAAGTTGAAAAGGTTTGAGAACATCAAAATTATGAAACAATTGCTTGGCTTGTCATCGGGGTTGTGCATGATTTGAATATTTTGTGTGATGAAGATGGAGCATAGCCAGACTTTATGATTTTGTAGGGATAAGCTGTCTTTGGCCATGTTATTTTGAGAAGAAATAATTACCTTGTTAGTATGCTTGAAGTATTATTGTTTTATGCCAATATTAAACTTCTGTTTTGAATCATACAGATCTAAACATTCATGCCACAATAGAGAAAATTACATGGATAAATATGATAGGTAGTATTCCACATCAAAAATTCTGTTTTTATCATTTACCTACTCGAGGACGAGCCGGAATTAAGCTTGGGGATGCTTGATACGTCTCCAACGTATATATAATTTGTGATTGTTCCATGCTATTATATTATCTGTTTTGGATGTTTTATATGCATTATTATGCTATTTTATATTATTTTTGGGACTAACCTATTAACCGAGAGCCTAGTGCCAATTTCTTTTTTTCCTTGTTTTAGAGTTCTGCAGAAAAGAGATACCAAACGGAGTCCAAATGGAATGAAATTTTCGCGATGATTTTTCTTGGACCAGAAGACATGTAGAGGACTTGGAGTACATGTCAGGGAAGCCACGAGGCAGCCTCAAAGACGGAGGGCGCACCCAGGGGGTAGGGCACACCCCCACCCTTGTGGGCCCCTTGTGACTCCACCGACCTATTTCTTCCGCCTATATATTCTCAAATATTCCAAAACCTACCAGGAGAGCCACGAAAACACATTTCCACCGCCGCAACCTTCTGTACCCGTGAGATACCATCTAGGGGCCTTTTCTGGCGTCCTGCCGGAGGGGGATTCGATCATGGAGGGCTTCTACATCAACATAATTGCCTCTCCGATGAAGCAGGAGTAGTTTACCATAGACCTATAGGTCCATAGCTAGTAGCTAGATGGCTTCTTCTCTCTCTTTAATTCTCAATACCATGTTCTCCTCGATGTTCTTGAAGATCTATCCGATGTAATACTCTTTTGCGGTGTGTTTGCCGAGATCTAATGAATTATGGATTTATGATCAGCTTATCTATGAATATTATTTGAATCTTCTCTGAATTCTTATATGCATGATTTTATATCCTTGCAAGTCTCTTCGAACTACCAATTTGGTTTGGCCAACTAGATTGGTTTTTCTTGCAATGGGAGAAGTGCTTAGCTTTGGGTTCAATCTTGCGGTTCTCGATCCTAGTGACAGAAGGGGAACCGACACTGAAAGGATCGATATAGTTGACTAGAGGGGGGGTGAATAGGCAACTAACAAATTTTAGCTTTTCTTTACCAATTTAAACTTTGCACCAAAGTAGGTTGTCTAGATATGCAACTAGGTGAGCAACCTATATGATGCAACAACAACAAGTACACAAGCAAGCAAGGGATATAACACAAATAAGCTTGCACAAGTAAAGGCACGAGATAACCAAGAGTGGAGCCGATGAAGACAAGGATGTGTTACCGAAGTTCCTTCCTTTGAAGGGAAGTACGTCTCCGTTGGAACGGTGTGGAGGCACAATGCTCCCCAAGAAGCCACTAGGGCCACCGTAATCTCCTCACACCCTCACACAATGCGAGATGCCGTGATTCCACTATTGGTGCCCTTGGAGGCGGCGACCGGACCTTTACAAACAAGGTTGGGGCAATCTCCACAACTTAATTAGAGGCTCCCAACGACACCACGAAGCTTCACCACAATGGAATATGGCTCCACGGTGACCTCAACCGTGTAGGGTGCTCAAACACCCAAGAGTAACAAGATCCGCAAGGGATTAGAGGGGGGAATCAAATTTCTCTTGGTGGAAGTGTAGATCGGGGCCTTCTCAACCAATCCCTAAAGAATCGACAAGTTTGATTGGCTAGGGAGAGAGATCGGGCGAAAATGGAGCTTAGAGCAACAATGGAGGTTGGGGATGGAAGAGATGGTCAACTTGGAGAAGAAGACTCCCCTTATATAGTGCAAGAACAAATCCAACCGTTATCCACTAACTCAGCACGCGACGAGCGGTACTACCGCACGGGACCACGGTACTACCGCAGGGAACTGCAGTACTACCGCTGGCGCAGCAGGAGCTAGACCAGCCTGTGGCAAGGGCGGTAGAACCGCTGGAGCGGTACTACCGCAAGGTAGGGTTGGTCTAGAGTGAGAAGGCACGGACATATAAAAATACATTCGTAGCAACTTCCGCTGAGTTCCGATCCATGCAAAAATCCGACACGGTACTACCGCACCTGGCAAGCGGTACTACCGCGTAGAGCACGGATGTAAAAAATTACATCCGCCCCTACTTCCGCTCATGTTGCTGTGCCAGGCCAGGGCTCACGGTACTACCGCGCCCATGGGGTGGTACTACCGCGTAGGGCGTGGATGTAAAAACTTACATCCGCACCTACAGCCGCTCGAGCAGCTGAGCTTGGCCAGAGGCCACGGTACTACCGCTCCCAAGGAGCGGTACTACCGTGAGTACCTGCGGTACTACTGCTCCCAAGGAGCGGTACTACCATGAGTACCTGCGGTACTACCGCTCCCAAGGAGCGGTACTACCGCGCCTACGGCCGGTACTACCGCAAGGCACTGCGGTACTACCGCATGCCCCAGAACAGCAACACTAGGAGTCCTTCATTTTGCAAAGACACGGAGAAATGGAGGTTTCCCCAAAGAGCCAAAGGAAAGGTGGTGCAAAAAGGAACAGACGCGCACGTGTTGATACCACCCAAACCTTTCCAACGCGGACCCCCTCTTAATAGTATGGCTTTCCTATGACTCAAATCCACCGAAAAGAAACATAGATAAACACCGACTTCAATAGTCTTCGAGGGGCACCGAATCGTCTTGTGCCTAGTCATGATATGTCTGAAAAGCTCAATGCACATGATTAGTCCGCAAATGCATTGTCATCAATCACCAAAACAACTAGGGATAAATATGCCCTTACAATCTCCCCCTTTTTGGTGGATTAATGACAATACGGGATTCGCACATAGGGATAAGAATAAAACAGGGCAAACCCCACATCTATAAAATATAGACGGGCTCCCCTAGATGTGTGCTTTCTAGAGAATGTTTTGGACTGCACGGCACACATACTAGGATCAACACTCCCCCTTTATTTTATAGACGAGGCATATCTTGCAACAATATAGCTAACATTAAGCAAGGAGACAAGATAATAACTATGAGCATAAAGTAAAGGGCACAAGATAGCATAGGCTCACGGGCTACAAAAGACAAAAGGTATGCTAGAGTGCATATGTCTTACACCATATGAAAGAGAACCTGGTCTCACAAGCAAAAAACAAACCAAAGCAAATGAGGTCCAACGAAACGAAAGCAAAGCGACAAAGCGAAACAACACGACACACGAGACGCAAATCCTACACTCTCTCCCCCTTTGGCATCGAGACACCAAAAAGGGTAAAGAGGACACCTACGACACAGGTGGTAGCTCAAGCTGAAGCGATCACTCGTCACACTCCTCGTTGGACTCGACAGCGGGGATGGGCTCCTCCTCAGATTCAGTCCACTAGTAGCCCTGCTTCGTCATCCATTCTGCCTCTGGCGTGATGTGCTTCTCGGACCCGCTGGATATCTCCTCGCCAAATGTCCTCAAGATCCTCTTGTCGCGGCGACGACTCTCCTTGGAAGCAACATGGGTCCGGTACTAGCCCTTGGCCTACATACAGAACAGAGCCTTCTTCTTGTTCTTCATCTTCTTAGCCCAAGAAGGCTCAGTAGAGGGAGGAGCATACCCAGCAGAGCTGTCCTCATCCGCTTCCTCCTCCTCAATCTCTCCTCATCAACATCCATTCTAGCAGTCTCTGCCTCAGCACGAGTACTGGTGTTAGCCCACTGAGGCTTGATGCGGAGCTTGATGGGGTCGTGATGGATCCAGTCAGGTGCAACAAACTCCTCATCGGGATAGAGCTTCTCCCAAGTCCTCGTGATCAAGAGAAATAGGTAAGGTCCATAGATGGGTACCTTATGGTTGAACACCGCAAACCGTAGCTCGCACCACATGATGTGTCAGACGTCAAGTGGTTGTGTCTGAGCGTGACGCGCCTCCTCACAAATGAGCATCATATCCACGAGATAGGCATGCACCTTGTCCTTGTCACCAATGCGGGGAAAGAGGGAGTTGCGGAAGATCCGGTGCATGATGTCAAGGAATGGGTTCAGCACCCGTGCCTTCTTGCCACTAGGAAGAGTCTTCTCAACATAGAATTGCTGAAGCTTGTTCTTGCTAGTGGACTCCGGGTTGTCAAGGAATTTTTTTGAAATTGCATGCTACGTTCCCCAACAATGGCATCTGAGCCAGGTCTATGCGTAGATGATATGCACGACTAGAACACAAAGAGTTGTGGGCGATAATAGTCATACCGCTTACCACCAACGTCTTACTTTGATTTGGCGGTATTGTTGGGTGAAGTGGCCCGGACCAACATTACATGACCACGTTCATGAGACCGGTTCTACCGACGTGCTTTGCACACAGGTGGCTGGCAGGTGTCTGTTTCTCCAACTTTAGTTGAATCAAGTTTGACTACGGTCGGTCCTTGTTGAAGGTTAAAACAGCACACTTGACGAAAAATCGTTGTGGTTTTGATGCGTAGGTAAGAACGGTTCTTGCTAGAAGTGCGTAGCAGCCACGTAAAACTTGCAACAACAAAGTAGAGGACGTCTAACTTGTTTTGTGATATGTTCAAGACATGATGTGATATAAGTTATTGTATGAGATGATAATGTTTCGTAAAAGTTATCGGCAACTGGCAGGAGCCTTATGGTTGTCACTTTATTGTATGAAATGCAATCGCCATGTAATTGCTTTACTTTATCACTATGCGGTAGCGATAGTTGTAGAAGCAATAGTTGGCGGGACGACAACGACGCTACGATGGAGATAAAGGTGTCAAGCCGGTGACAATGGAGATCATGACGGTGCTTTGGAGATGGAGATCAAAAGAATAAGATGATGATGGCCATATCATGTCACATATTTTGATTGCATATGATGTTTATCCTTTATGCATCTTATTTTGCTTAGTACGGCGGTAGCATTATAAGATGATCCCTCACTAAATTTCAAGGTATAAGTGTTCTCCCTGAGTATGCATTGCTACAGTTCGTCGTGCTGAGACACCATGTGATGATCGGGTGTGATAAGCTCTACGTTCACATACAACGGGTGCAAGTCAGTTTTGCACGTGCAGAATACTCGGGTTAAACTTGACGAGCCTAGCATATGCAGATATGGCCTCGGAACACTGAGACCGAAAGGTCAAACGTGAATCATATAGTAGATATGATCAACATAGAGATGTTCACCATTGAAAACTACTCCATCTCACGTGATGATCGGACACGGTTTAGTTGATTTGGATCACGTGATCATTTAGATGACTAGAGGGATGTCTATCTAAGTGGGAGTTCTTAAGTAATATGATTAATTGAACTTTAATTTATCATGAACTTAGTCCTGATAGTTTATGCATATCTATGTTGTAGATCAATAGCTCGCGTATAGCTCTCCTGTTTGATTTTTGATATGTTCCTAGAGAAAACTAAGTTGAAAGATGATAGTAGCAACGATGGGGACTGGGTCCATGATCTGAGGATTATCCTCATTGGTACACACAAGAATTATGTCCTTGATGCACCACTAGGTGACGAACCTGTTGCAGGAGCAGATGCAGACATTATGAACGTTTTGTAAGCTCGGTATGATGACTACTTGATAGTTTAGTGCACCATGCTTTACGGCTTAGAACCGGGACTTCAAAAATGTTTTGAAACGTGCTACCTCTTGAGCACTGCGTTGGTTTTCCCTTGAAGAGGAAAGGGTGATGCAGCAAAGTAGCGTAAGTATTTCCCTCAGTTTTTGAGAACCAAGGTATCAATCCAGTAGGAGGCCACACGCAAGTCCCTCGTACCTACACAAACAAATAAGAACCTTGCAACCAACGCGATAAAGGGGTTGTCAATCCCTTCACGGCCACTTGCAAAAGTGAGATTTGATAGAGATGATAAGATAATATTTTTGGTATTTTTGTGATAAAGATTAAAAGTAAAGATAGCAAAATAAACGGTGCCAGAAATAGCTCGCTGACGGGAGATTAATATGATGGAGAATAGACCCGGGGGCCATAGGTTTCACTAGTGGCTTCTCTCAAGATAGCATAAGTATTACGGTGGGTGAACAAATTACCGTCGAGCAATTGATAGAAAAGTGCATAATTATGAGAATATCTAGGCATGATCATGTATATAGGCATCACGTCCGTGAAAAGTAGACCGCCTCCTGCCTGCATCTACTACTATTACTCCACACATTGACCGCTATCCAGCATGCATCTAGAGTATTAAGTTCATAAGAACAGAGTAACACATTAGGTAAGATGACATGATGTAGAGGGATAAAGTCAAGCAATATGATATAAACCCCATCTTTTTATCCTCGATGGCAACAATACAATACGTGTCGTTTCCCCTACTGTCACTGGGATCGAGCACCGCATGATTGAACCCAAAGCTAAGCACTTCTCCCATTGGAAGAAAGATCAATCTAGTAGGCCAAACCAAACTGATAATTCGAAGAGACTTGCAAAGATAACCAATCATACATAAAAGAATTCAGAGAAGATTCAAATATTGTTCATAGATAATCTTGATCATAAACCCACAATTCATCAGATCTCAACAAATACACCGCAACAAGAGTTACATCAAATAGATCTCCAAGAAGATCGAGGAGAACTTTGTATTGAGATCCAAAGAGAGAGAGAAGAAGCCATCTAGCTAATAACTATGGACCCGAAGGTCTGTGGTAAACTACTCACACATCATCGGAGAGGCTATGGTGTTGATGTAGAAGCCCTCCATGATCGATGCCCCCTTCAGCAGAGCGCCGGAAAAGGCCCCAAGATGGGATCTCATGGGTACAGAAGGTTGCGGTGGTGGAATTACGTTTTCGTGGTGCTCCTCGATGGTTTCGGGGTACGTAGGTATATATAGGAGGAAGAAGTAGGTCGGTGGAGCTACGAGGGGCCCACGAGGGTGGAGGGCGCGCCCAGGGGGTAGGCACGCCCCCTGCCTCGTGTCCTCCTTGTTGATTGCTTGACGTCCACTCCAAGTCCTCTGGATCACGTTTGTTCGAAAAATCACGCTCCCGAAGGTTTCATTCCGTTTGGACTCCGTTTGATATTCTTTTTCTGCGAAACACTGAAATAGGCGAAAAAACAGCAATTTGCACTGGGCCTTGGGTTAATAGGTTAGTCCCAAAAATAATATAAAAGTGTATAAATAAGCCCATTAAACATCCAAAACAGAATATATAATAGCATGGAGCAATCAAAAATTATAGATATGTTGGAGACGTATCAAGCATCCCCAAGCTTAATTCCTGCTTGTCCTCGAGTAGGTAAATGATAAAAACATAATTTTTGATGTGGAATGCTACTTAGCATATTCTTCAATGTATTTCTCTTTATTGTGGCATGAATGTTCAGATCCGAAAGATTCAAGATAAAATTTTAATATTGACATAAAAATAATAATACTTCAAGCATACTAACAAAGCAATCATGTCTTCTCAAATAACATAGCCAAAGAAAGCTCATCCCTACAAAATCATATAGGTTGGTCATGCTTCATTTTTGTCACACAAGATGCTCTCATCTTGCAAAACCCCGATGAAAAGCCAAGCAATTGTTTCATACTTTAGTAATCTCAAACTTTTTTCAACTTTCACGCAATACATGAGCGTGAGCCATGGATATAGCACTATGGGTGGAATAGAAGATGATGATGGGGGTTGTGTGGAGAAGACAAAAAAGGAGAAAGTCTCACATTGACGCGGCTAATCAATGGGCTAGGGAGATGCCCATCAATTGATGTCAATGCAAGGAGTAGGGTTTGCCATGCAACGGATGCACTAGAGCTATAAATGTATGAAATCTCAACAAAAGAAACTAAGTGGGTGCGCATCCAACTTGCTTGCTCACGAAGACCTAGGGAATTTGAGGAAGCCCATCGTTGGAATATACAAGCCAAGTTCTATAATGAAAAATTCCCACTAGTATATGAAAGTGACAAAACAAGAGACTCTCTATCATAAAGATCATGGTGCTACTTTGAAGCACAAGTGTGGAAAAAGGATAGTAGCATTGTCCCTTTTTATTTCTCTTTTTTGGGGCCTTTTTTGGCCTTTCTCTTTTTTTTATTTGGGACAATGCTCTATTAATGATGATCATCACACTTCTATTTATTTACAACTCGATGGCTACAACTCAATACTTAGAACAAAATATGACTCTATATGAATGCCTCCAGCGGTGTACCGGGAAGGGCAATGAATCAAGAGTGACATGTATGAAATAATATGCATGGTGGCTTTGCCACAAATACGATGTCAACTACATGATCATGCAAGGCAATATGAAAATGATGATGCGTGTCATAATAAACGGAACGGTGGAAAGTTGCATGGCAATATATCTCGGAATGGCTATGGAAATGCCATAATAGGTAGGTATGGTGGCTGTTTTGAGGAAGATTTAAGGAGGTTTATGTGTGATAGAGCGTATCGTATCACGGGGTTTGGATGCACCGGCGAAGTTTGCACCAACTCTCAAGGTGAGAAAGGGCAATGCAGGGTACCGAAGAGGCTAGCAATGATGGAAGGTTGAGAGTGCGTATAATCCATTGAGTCAACATTAGTCATAAAGAACTCACATACTTATTGCAAAAATCTACAAGTCATCAAAAACCAAGCACTACGCGCATGCTCCTAGGGGGGTAGATTGGTAGGAAAATACCATCGCTCGTCCCCGACCGCCACTCATATGGATGACAATCAAAGAACACCTCATGTTTCAAATTTGTCACACAACGTTTACCATACGTGCATGCTATGGGACTTGCAAACTTCAACACAAGTATTTCTCAAATTCACAACTACTCAACTAGCACAACTTTAATATTACCACCTTTATATCTCAAAACAACTATCAAGTATCAAACTTCTCTTAGTATTCAATGCACTTAGAAGTTTTTATCTTGGATGCCTATCATATTAGGACTAATTTTATAACCAAAGCATCTCTTCCGGGGCATCTCTCAAGTCGAGTTGGTGGACGGTACGACCACTTTGCTTTGGAAAGATCTGTGGGCGCGTGATGTGCTACAAGACTCTCACCCCCGTGCCTTCTCTTTTTCCCTGCATGAAGACATCTCAGTTGCTGACTTCTGGGACTCCAACAATCTGCATGAAACCTTTCACCTCCCCGTGTCACCACTCGCTTTAGATGAGATACATGACGTGCAACTAGCCTTGACCAAGATCTGCCCTTCCACGTCGAATACTGATGTTTGGCACTACATGTGGGGCACGACCACCTTCAAACCTAAGGATTACTATTCTTATTTATTTAGAGATGCCCAAACCGACCCCATGTTCAAGCACATGTGGAAATCAAAATGTACAATGAAGTTGAAGGTATTTGGCTGACTGCTTTTCCACGACAGACTCAACACGGTAATATGTTGAAGCGGATGCACTATAACATCGGAGATGACTTTGACAGCCTCCTTTGCGGGCTACCAATTGAAGAAACAGTGGACCATATGATCTTCACCTGTGACTTTAGAAAGACATGCTGGGCCAAACTTCGTGTTCAATGGCCCCCCTTCAATAACAGGCTCACTGCCCTCAAATTGATCGGAGACTCCTGGCGTGACCCATTCTTCATGGAAATTTTTCTCACTGCTGGGTGGAGTCTATGGAAAGAAAGGAATAACAAACACTTCCATGGAGTTGACCCTGCTGTTGGGTCCTGGTTTTCACGCTTCAAAAAAGACCTGGGTCAACTCCAGCATAGAGTCAAGGAAGCCCATAGAGGCTCATTTGTTAACCTTTGTACTGCTTTAGGTTAATCTTTCCTTCTAACTCTTTGTTACTTAACTCCTCCAGTGGAGGGCTGATAGTCTACCTCCCCCTGGTCTGTGGGGGGGAGTAGATGGATAGAAGAGTTGTACACCTTGTATGTCTATGTAAACACCCCATTTATATAGATATATAAAAATCACAGTGGGAGTTCTCTCCCACTCTCAATTCCCTCAAAAAAATTATAACCAAAGCAAATTACCATGCTGTTCTAAAGGACTCTCAAAATAATATAAGTGAAGCATGAGATATCAATAATTTCTATAAAATATAACCACCACCGTGCTCTAAAAGATATAATTGAAGCACTAGAGCAAAATTGTTTAACTGAAAAGATATAAGTGAAGCACAGAGAGTATTCTAATAAATTCCAAATAATGTGTGTCTCTCTCAAAAGGTGTGTACAGCAAGGATGGTTGTGGTGAACTAAAAAGCAAAGACTCAAATCATACAAGACGCTCCAAGCAAAACACATATCATGTGGTGAATAAAAATATAGCTCCAAGTAAAGTTGCCGATGGACGAAGACAAAAGAGGGGATGCCTTCCAGGGCATCCGCAAGCTTAGGCTTTTTGGGTTGTCCTTAGATTTTACCTTGGGGTTCCTTGCGCATATCCAAGCTTAGACTCTTGCCACTCCTTGTTCCATAATCCATCAAATCTTTACCCAAAACTTGAAAACTTCACAATACAAAACTTAACAGAAAATCTCGTGAGCTCCGTTAGCGAAAGAAAACAAAACACCACTTCAAGGTACTGTAATGAACTCATTCTTTATTTATATTTTTGGTAAACCTACTGTATTCCAACTTTTCTATGGTTCATAAACTCCATTACTAGCCGTAGATTCATCAAAATAAGCAAACAACACGCGAAAAACAGAATCTGTCAAAAACAGAACAGTCTGTAGTAATCTGTAACTAACCCAAACTTCTGGAACTACAAAAATTCTAAAATAAATTGCTGGACGTGTGGAATTTATCTATTAATCATCTGAAAAAATAATCAACTAAATCTCACTATCCAATAAAAAGTTGTAGCTAATCTCGTGAGCGCTAAAGTTTCTGTTTTTTACAGCAAGATCGCAAAGACTTTCCCCAAGTCTTCCCAAAGGTTCTAGTTGGCACAAACACTAACTAAAACACAAAACCACATCTAATCATCAGCTAGATGGATTATTTATTCCTAAACAGAACCAAAAAGCAAAAAACTAAAATAAAATTGGGTTGCCTCCCAACAAGCGATATCGTTTAACGCCCCTAGCTAGGCATAAAGGCAAGGATAGATCTAGGTATTGCCATCTTTGGGATACAATCCATAAGTGGATCTCATGATAGATTCATAAGGTAATTTTATTTTCTTTCTAGGAAAGTGTTCCATGCCTTTCCTTAATGGAAACTGGAATCTAATATTTCCTTCCTTCATATCAATAATTGCACCAATCGTTCTAAGGAAAGGTCTACCAAGAATAATAGGACATGAAGGATTGCAATCTATATCAAGAACAATGAAATCTATGGGCACATAATTCCTATTTTCAACAATAAGAACATCATTAATTCTTCCCATAGGTTTCTTAATGGTGGAATCCGCAAGGTGCAAGTTTAAAGAACAATCATCAAATTCACGGAAACCTAGCAAATCACACAAAGTTTTTGGAATTGTGGAAACACTAGCACCCAAATCACACAAAGCATAGCATTCATGATCCTTAATTTTAATTTTCATAGTAGGTTCCCACTCATCATAAAGTTTTCTAGGGATAGAAACTTGCAATTCAAGCTTTTCTTCATAAGATTGCATTAAAGCATCAACGATATGTTTAGTAAAAGCCTTATTTTGACTATAAGCATGCGGAGAATTTAGCAAGGATTGCAACAAGGAAATACAATATATTAAAGAAAAATTATCATAATTAAATTCCTGAAATCGATTATAGTGGGTTCATTGCTATCTAAAGTTTTGGCCTCTTCCATCCCACTTTTACCAAATTTTGCATCAAGATCTAAAAACTGCGAATCATTGGGACGCCTTTTAACTAAAGTTGACTCATCTCTAGTCCCATCATTATCAAGATTCATATTGCAAAACAGAGATTTAATAGGGGACACATCAATTACTTTTAGATCTTCATCCTTATTACCCTCCAAATCTTCTGGTTTAGCGGCCATCTTATTGACTAAGGTGGCCTGCTTATCCAAAATTTGGGCTATTAATTTTTCAAGATGAGCAAATTGAGATCTCAAGCCACAAAATTCCTTAGACATATCATCAAGCTCTTAATTCATGTACCCCATAAAGCTTTTTTGTTCTTTAAGCTCGTTTCTAAAGAAATTATTATGCTCAAATTGCAAAGTCATAAAGCTTCTGACGTTGTTTTCAATTTCTTCCAGCCTTTTAAGGTAAGGATCAACGTTTTTAGGCAGAGCCATTAGGACAAACAGACAACAAGAAGCAAGCGAGAAAGAGGCGAATGGAAAGAGAGGGCGAATAAAGTGGCAAGGGTGAAGTGGGGGAGAGGACAACGAGAGGCAAATGGCAAATAATGTAATGCGAGGGACAAGAGTTTGTGATGGGTACTTGGTATGTCTTGACTTGTGCATAGACTCCCCGGCAACGGTGCCAAAAATCCTTCTTGCTACCTCTTGAGCACTGCGTTAGTTTTCCTTTGAAGAGGAAAGGGTGATGCAGCAAAGTAGCGTAAGTATTTCCCTCAGTTTTTGAGAACCAAGGTATCAATCCAGTAGGAGGCCACACACAAGTCCCTCGTACCTACACAAACAAATAAGAACCTTGCAACCAACGCGATAAAGGGGTTGTCAATCCCTTCATGGCCACTTGCAAAAGTGAGATCTGATAGAGATGATAAGATAACATTTTTGGTATTTTTATGATAAAGATTAAAAGTAAAGATAGCAAAATAAATGGTGCCAGAAATAGCTCGTTGACGGGAGATTAATATGATGGAGAATAGACCCGGGGGCCATAGGTTTCACTAGTGGCTTCTCTCAAGATAGCATAAGTATTATGGTGGGTGAACAAATTATTGTCGAGCAATTGGTAGAAAAGTGCATAATTATGAGCATATCTAGGCATGATCATGTATATAGGCATCACGTCCGCGACAAGTAGATCGACTCCTGCCTGCATCTACTACTATTACTCCACACATCGACCGCTATCCATCATGCATCTAGAGTATTAAGTTCATAAGAACAGAGTAACGCATTAGGT
Source organism: Triticum aestivum (assembly GCF_018294505.1). Lineage (NCBI taxonomy): Eukaryota > Viridiplantae > Streptophyta > Magnoliopsida > Poales > Poaceae > Triticum > Triticum aestivum. The sequence continues at coordinate 144,962,256 of NC_057802.1, forward strand.
AAGATGACATGATGTAGAGGGATGAACTCAAGCAATATGATATAAACCCCATCTTTTTATCCTCGATGGCAACAATACAATACGTGTCGTTTCCCCTACTGTCACTGGGATCGAGCACCGCATGATTGAACCCAAAGCTAAGCACTTCTCCCATTGCAAGAAAGATCAATCTAGTAGGCCAAACCAAACTGATAATTCGAAGAGACTTGCAAAGATAACCAATCATACATAAAAGAATTCAGAGAAGATTCAAATATTGTTCATAGATAATCTTGATCATAAACCCACAATTCATCGGATCTCGAAGAACACACCGCAAAAAGAGTTACATCAAATAGATCTCCAAGAAGATCGAGGAGAACTTTGTATTGAGATCCAAAGAGAGAGAAGAAGCCATCTAGCTAATAACTGTGGACCCGAAGGTCTGTGGTAAACTACTCACACATCATCGGAGAGGCTATGGTGTTGATGTAGAAGCCCTCCGTGATCGATGCCCCCTCCGACAGAGCGTCGGAAAAGGCCCCAAGATGGGATCTCACGGGTACAGAAGGTTGTTGCGGTGGAATTGGGTTTTCGTGGTGCTCCTCGATGGTTTCGGGGTACGTAGGTATATATAGGAGGAAGAAGTACGCCGAAGGAGCTACGAGGGGCCCACGAGTGTGGAGGGCGCGCCCAGGGGGGTAGGCGCGCCACCTGCCTCGTGGCCTCCTCGTTGATTGCTTGACATCCACTCCAAGTCCTCTGGATCACGTTTGTTCCAAAAATCACGCTCCCGAAGGTTTCATTCCATTTGGACTCCGTTTGATATTCTTTTTCTGCGAAACACTGAAAGAGGAAAAAAAATAGCAATTTGCACTGGCCTTGGGTTAATAGTTTAGTCCCAAAAATAATATAAAAGTGTATAAATAAGACCATTAAACATCTAAAAAAGAATATATAATAGCATGGAGCAATAAAAAATTATAGATACATTGGAGACGTATCAAAACGCCATGGAGCATATGAGATGTTCCATGAGTTGAAATTGGTATTTCAGACTCATGCCCGTTGTCGGTGTCAAAACCGGCCGATCTCGGGTAGGGGTTCCCGAACTGTGCATCTGAGGATCGAAGGTAACAGGAGACAAAGGGACACAATGTTTACCCAGGTTCGGGCCCTCTTAATGGAGGTAATAGCCTACTTCCTGCTTGATTGACTTTGATGAGTATAGGGGTTACAAGAGTTGATCTACCTCGAGATCGTAATGGCTAAACCCTAGATATCTAGCCTATGTGAATTCTGATAGCCTCTACGGACTAAACCATCCGGTTTATATAGAACCGGAGGGGGCTAGGGTTGTACAGAGTCGGTTTATAGAGGAAGGAAACTACACATCCGGACGCCAATCTTGCCATCCACGCAAAGGAGAGTCCCATCCGGACACGGAGAAAGGTCTTCTACCTTGTATCTTCACGGCCCATCAGTCCGACCCATGTTACATAGCCCGGACACCCGAGGATCCCTTAATCCAAGACTCCCTCAGTAGCCCCTGAACCAGTCTTCAATGACAATGTGTTCAGCGCACAGATTGTCTTCGGCATTGCAAGGCGGGTTCCTCCTCCGAATACTTAAAAGCAATCTTCTTAATAAAAGAACTGTATCCGGCTCTGTATACCAGTCGCAACCCTCAACCATGAAGGCAAAAAAATACTTAATCAAAATAAGGTCTGTCAACTGACAACTCTTTCGACGAAACATCACGTCTGGCCTCTTTTATCATTCGAACCGCTTTTTGGACTCCCGCTTCGCGTTTCGAGGCGCGGCCTCCACTGACATGTCTTGTCAAAACAGATATTGTGTCCGCTAATTGCGGGATCCTCATCAATACGGGTTTGGGTAATCCAACCGTGGCGTTCGCACGACCCCTTGGGAACAGGCAAGTTTTAAGGCTTGAGGGGGGTGCTTGATATTTGCTGCCTATATAAGTGGATAAAGATCCATCTTTTTACCCCACGCCTTCTTTCTTCCTCTGCTTTCCCATCCTCGAGCTCCAGCGCCCAAGCTTCAATCTTTCCCACCGCCACCAACCTCTCCAGACATGTCCAGATCCGGCTCATAGGGAAAGTGGGTGGCCTCCACCATCACGGAGAAGGACGTCAAGGAGCTCCGGCAGGCGGGGTACCTGACTACGGACATCGCGCACAGGCTCCCTGCCAAGAAGCAAGTTATCCCAACTCCGGAGCCCGGCGAAAGGGTTGTGTTCATCCCTCACTTCCTCCGCGGGCTAGGTTTTCCCATCCACCCCTTTGTCCGCGGCCTCATGTTCTACTATGGGCTAGATTTCCACGATCTAGCCCCGAATTCTTTCCTCCACATCTCGGCGTTTATCGTCGTGTGCGAGGCGCTACTCCGCATCCCCCACACTTCAGCTTCTGGCTAAAAGTCTTTAATGTGAAGCTGAAGGTGATCGACGGGCAGCATGTGGACTGCGGCGGCGGCATGGTGAGCAAGGTCCCCAATAACACTTGGCCGAAAGGGGCCTTCGTGGAGACTGTAAAGGTGTGGCAACAGGAGTGGTTCTACATCACCGAACCCGCGGCGCTAGATGGGTGGCCACTCCTGAGTTCAGATCCGGTCCCCCTATGCGGCTCGCGTCATGGACCAACAAGGGTCTGGACTGGGGGTCGACCGATGAAGTGATGATGCTGCAAAAGCGCATCAAGAATATGATAAACAAGAACACCAGTCTCACTGACGTGATTCTGGTGATGCTCTTCTTCCAGATCCTCCCCTGCCAACACCGGCCTCACCACATGTGGGAGTTCAATCCGGAAGGTCCCCGAACCCTGCAGCTCTTCTTCGGCACAATGCACGAAGAGATTTGGAAGCTGCTCTTCAAGGACCAGAAGACGTGGCCAAAGAAGACCAAAGACATCGGCCTCGACAGCGCGAATCCAGCCAGTCCAGTAAGTATTTTTTTCTGAACATAATTTCGGTTATAAATCAAAGGGTATACTGATTTTTCTATTCCTCATTCCGGTCTGGACAACAAAGGCGGAGCGGATCAAGTGTCCGGCTCCGCTACCTGAAGACCCAGCCAATCCTCTGCTAACGAGAATGCTAGTTCCTGCGCGGTATCAGGCCCCGGAGAAGAAGGCCAAGAAGAAGGGCAAGGAGGCCAAGGGCGGCCTCCGCCGTAAAGGTACTTCGGATGCAGTGTCCGGAGAAACGGAAACCCACTCCTCCCACGAGGGGGGTGAAGACGAAGAGGAGAAGGAGGCAGAAAGTGGCTCTTCCCTAAAGGGGGAAGAAAGAAAAGGGCAGCCTCCGCAGACCTAGAGGAGGGGGCGTCCAAGAGGGAGAAGATAACCCTCTTGGACGGTTCGGATACGGATGCCAAACACACTCCGAAGTGGCACCCCAGGGGCAAGCCCCTGGCCATGTCGTAAGTGCCAAAGGATACTTTACAGATATCCGTTTTTTAACATTGCAATATAACATATTATGTTGTGTATTTCAGTCCGGCCTGCGACCTCCCCCAACCATCGCTATCTAAGGGGAACAATCTGGCACCAGGGATGGTGGAGAGCGAGACGCCTCCACAAGCCTCCCCACCGACCAACGCGGATGACACCAAGGTGTTGTCCCGAAGGGCCTCTCCGGGCCACGGAGAGGTGAGGGAGGCTGTGAACGCGGCGCCTGGGGGTGTGGCCTTGGCTGCCGAGAACATGGGTGGCACGACCCCCGTGGAGACCAACGACGGGGGCCTTGACCAGTCCGGCCCCTTGCCAAACACTATTCCGGAGACCCACATGGCTCCGGAATCAAGCGAGCAACCCCGTGTGAAGGAGGGGGTGCACCAACTCCGGCGGCGACCTCCACTAATCTGGAGGCGCCGAACACTCTGGTGGAGGCACTGCAACGTGCTTCCATCGTGTAGGAGCACCGCACCCTGATGGGTGCAGTGGTTGAGAAGGTTCAGTCTGCCAAGAGCGGGCTAAACGAAGCCTTCACCAGCCTGCTAACAGGCTTCGAGGTATGCGACATAATATTCTTAGCCGCTTTTTATATGAAAAAATATGCTTGTATATAGATAGTAGCCCCTGAGACTCTGTTCGGTTTTGAAAAAAGGCCGAACAGAGGATCAAGTAATAATTGCAGGAGGTGACGTACTTGTCTATTGTATAACAGGCTTCTCTGTTGGCGGCGATGTCAGGACCCCCATCCTAAGTGACACCGATCTAGCATGTAACACATCATATCACTTTGCGGCCTCACGCACTGTATTCCGACGGGTGCCACCTTACCTGGCCCGGGACCGTTTGCGCCTATTGGCTCACGTATATGATAGTGTCGCTAGCATCCATATGACAGAGAACCCGGGCCGACATGACTAGTCATGAATCCAAAGTGGCACTAACTTACAGGGACATGCATACATGACCCAGCAACGAATGTGTCGGTCATCAGCGAGTGAATCCGGGCTGTTGCAGCTGGGCTAACAGGACTCCAGAGAATCCGGGCTGTAGCAGGCTAACAGGACTCCGGTAGACACCGCGTGACATTTCCTCGAAGGGACAGACACAGGAATGAAGAAGGACACATGCCGGCCAGCCTAAGTGTTCCGGAGCAGTAGCAAGCTACCATGGCTCAATGGAAGCACTACGAGACATTTCCCCATAAGGGAGGCTACCAAGAATAAACAACTAGGTTGTCGGATCCCACACATACCAAGCATTTCAACAACATACACACAATATGCTCGATATGTGCAAATACAACATGGCATCACAACAAAACTCTACGACTCAAAGTATTTATTCATTAGGCTCCGAGGAGCCAAGTATTACAAACATGGGTCTCATGACCCAACATACAGAGCATACAAACATTAAGCACATGCAAAAGCTTAACTTGTCTGAGTATAGACATCTGGAAAGAGAGAAGGCTAGTAAGCCTATCTATCTACAAGACCCTCCAAAGGGTACAAGATCGCTGCTGAGGTAACAAGCTAAACGTCGAAGTCCACACGGAACTACTAGCGAGACTGAAGTCTCTCTGCAAAAACATAAATTAAGCAAACGTGAGTACAAATGTACCCAGCAAGACTTACATCAGAACTAACTACATATGCATTAGTATCAACAAAGGTGGTGGTGGACTTTGACTGCAGCAAGCCAGCTTTGACTCAGTGGCTATCCTGAACTACGACTGCAAGTAACTCTTTGATGTGGCGCACACGAGTCCACATATTCACCATATCAATACACCACTATGGATCCGCTCCCGTCTCCCTATGAGAAGGCCATCGATAGCACTCACGCTTATCTTGCGCATTTTAGAGTATCCACTTTCACTTGTCTATGAACTGTATAGGCAACCCAGAGGTCCTTTACCGCGGACGCGACTATTCGAATAGATGATGTTAACCCTGACTCAAAGGAACCTGTCCCCATCCCATCAGCAACATTCCCTCTTGGAACACGTATCTACGTCCAGTCCAGACACTGTGCCATGCTGTGTGTCACCCGGACACACGCGTCATGCGTCACGTGCACGCACACCTGACCCGCAAATGTCCGTGTAACCGCAAGGTAGTCTCTGATAAGCACGGAACTCAATTCCTGTGAGCCATATCACAAGACAATCCACCATGTTTTCCAACATGGCCTATCATGACCAACTTGACCAAAACGGGTTAAGACACTTAAGTCTCATCATTAGGACATGATCATTCCAATTCATCACCCAGATGGATTAGACGCGACACAACTCTAAGCATAGCGAGCGAGCATGTAAGAGTGGTCACAATAAAGCTCAAGCAACTCCTAAGCATGCTAGGATGGTTTAGCTATTTGGTGACAATGCTAGGTCATGCAAAGGAATGGGTTCAACTGCCGAGAAAAGGTAACAGTTGAAACGTTATTGTCCTAATGCAGTAAAAGAGAGCAAGAGAGAGAGAGTGGGGTTGTATCAGAATGCTCGAAGGGGGTTTGCTTGCCTGGCACTTCTGAAGATAGTAATAGCTCTTCATCGGAGTTATCGAACTCATCGTCGGTATCACGTCTACTGAGAGGGGACAAATACCGGCAACAGAGAAGAAACACAATCAATGCGATGCAACAATAAGATGCATGAATGTGACATGGCAATATGCTGTGATTTGAGCTAATGCAACTAGCAACCAGATTAAATGAAGTTGGTTTGAATCAAAGATTCAAATTCAACTCCATATGTGATCATTCAAATGTCATTTATTTGATTTGTCCAAGTCAGCAGCTATAAGTTGTTCTAACATGCATGAAAATGGTACAGATGGATAGATTGGATTTTTTGATCATTTTTCATATATAAATCTCTTCATTCTGAGCTATAGATTATTTTCTATGATTTTTAGAAATTTTAACTATTTTCTGTAATTTTCTGGATTATTTTTAATCCAGAAAATGGTTAACTGCGTCAGCATTGCGTCACTGTGACGTCAGCGGTCAACTGACCATGCCAGATCAAACCTGACATGTGGGTCCCGTATTTTAGCCTCTCCTCTAACTAAGTTGTTAATTAGCACTAATTTAACCCTAAGCCTAAACTAATTCGGGCCAGGCCCACATGTCAGTGGGCCAGGGGGAAATAAAACCCCTCGTCAACTGGGTCAAACTCGCCGGCGTTTAGCCGCCGGCGAGGTCAGCGGCGCTCTTGTGCCTCGGGTTTCCTCTACGGGGCACCGTTCGAGGCGCCGTTGGTCTCTACGGAGTGCTGGCGCGACGACGCGTCGGATGGTGGTGGTTTCCGGGCCTAGGGTGGCCGGAGTCGACGGGGGCGAGCTCGGTTGCGGCTGCCAGAGTTCGGTCGTGCATGGGAGCGCGTTGCAGCTCGAAAATAAGCGAATGAAAGTACTAGGGCTTCTCTACGGGGTGCTACAAGCGCGTTGGAGTCGCTGGGGTGACCAAATGGTCATCGAAGCTGCGTCGTCAGCGAGCTCGGGCGGCAGCATGCTACGAGCGGCAAGAGGGTGACGGCTTCGGCGAGAAAAAGGTAGCGGGGTTAGGGGGGTTAGATGCAGGAGCTCACGGCGGGTCGGACGAGGGGGTCGGAGAGCTCGGGGGGCGGAGACGGCGGCGAGTCGACGCGTGCGGCTTCCGGCGACCGAGCAGGAAGAAGGTGGAGTAGCCGGAGAAGCAGGCCATCCTAGCGACCGGGGCCAGGGTGGGGCGAAGAAGCGGTCGTCAGCGGTGGTCTTGGACAGCATGGGGAGGCAAGAAAGTGGCTCAGGGCGCGGCAGCGGCGAGCAGCGATGATGGTGGCGCTCGGGTGTGCGAGAGAGAGAGCCAGGGGAGAGGAGGAGGACGAGGGGTGAGGGAGAGAGACAGAGAGGTGCGTGGCGCCATCTAGGCGCGCCTGGGAGGCGGCGGCAAGTAGGACGTGGAGCGCGTGTGCGCGCGCGGCGAGCACGTGCCCCCCTGCCCACTGGCAGGAGGTGGAAGACGACTAGCACGTCGGCTACTTGCTGGGCTGGGCCTCAACTACAGTGTTGGGCCGCAGGTAAGCGCCAGGTAGACTTGAGGTAAGGTTTTTCCCCTTTTCTGTTTTCTATTTCTTTTATTCTGTTTTGAACTAGTAAAAATACTAATTCATTTTTAAAACTTCTGAAACAAATTGTGGAGACTATTTGGATTATTCCAAAAGCTCACAAATGATTCCAGAATAGTTGAAGCATTTAATATATTTATAGAATTCAAATGCCCCAATTCAAATACATTAAGATTTAATTCAAAAATCCAGGAATGGCCTAGAAATATGTTCATTATTTTTGGCAGAGTTTTTCACCTTTATCAGAAACCATGAACATTTTCAAAGGGCATTTTGGGTCATTGAAGATTATTTTAGGTTGAACCAAGTTGATTTGATCTAGTGCTATGGTTTGAACAATCCCCATCTCAACTTTGAAATAAATTTAGACCAGCATGGGTGCTTGTGCAACTATTTGCAATCAAATTCTAGGGCTGTGATAGGCGACCTCCCAGGCCGCTGAAGTTTCTAAACTCAAGCGGAAGCTGCAGCTGCCTGAAGATGATATCGACCGCATAAACAAGCGGTTCGATGAAGCACAAGGTATGTTTTTAAAAGATCTCTTACATGCCTGAATTGAAATGCAAACTCAGAGTTTAAGCTCGTGCACTGCTATGTTCATGATTGCTGGCAGCGCGGTCGAGGTCGAGACCCTCAAGAGTGCCCTTGCCAAGGCCCAGGAGGACGCGAAGGCGAGCAAAGCGGCCGCTGATAAAGCCGTTGCGGATGTAAAGGCCGAACAGGTTGCCGACCACAAGTACGAGGAGAGGGTGACTGAAGTGGATCAAGAACTCAAGGATGCCGCTGGCAAGTGCGAGGCCTTGGAGGAGAAGAGTAAGGCCTAGGCGGCCGAACTCGCCAAGGCCCTCCAAGAGGCCAAGGAGGCGTGGACCGAGTCCCGGGCAGCTTGTGAGGAGATCCGGCAGGCCAAACAGATAGCAGCTGGTAAGCCCTTTCTTTTGCAGATTATATTTGGCGGTCAAAGATATGCCTTGCTCACTCGACTGTGGAGTTCTCCAGACGCATTTGCGGATCTTCCAAAGAGTGCTGCCGACGCCACGCAGTTCTTCCGGACCAAGGAGGGGCACACGACGAAGAAGCTTTTCTGGTCACAGTTCGTGGCGCCGGAGCGTCCGGCGCTGTTAAAGAACCAGATGATGCAACTGGTGGAGCTGCATAGGATGTTTGGATTGGCCATGAAGGACGTCATAGTCTGGCTGTGGCCAACCGAACCCATTCCTAGCAGCTCCTTCGGCCTGGTGAAGCGACTCGCCGACACGCTGCCCCGAATTGAAGCTGTCAAGCACTCGGCATGCATAGAAGGTGCGTGGATGGCCTTTGCCCATGTCAAGATGCACTGGGCGAAGATGAAGGCCGCCGTCGTGGCGGTTGAGGGCCCACCCGAAGGCAAGGACCACCGCAAGCCGGAGCAGTATTATGAAGACGTCTTGGAGGGTGCCCGATTAGTAGAGGGTCAGTGCTCAAAGGATATCATATTTGAGTGAATGTATTCGAGCTGCCCGAACGTTGTTTTATGAACCAAGGTTGTGTAATATATTTATGCCTTTATCTGGAATTACTTGCCTCCTGTGCGGCCGCATTTTGTTTTTCTGAAAGTTTGCTAGTCGTCGGCTTCAGCCCCCACATGATACTATGGGGGTGTTCGGGATAATGCATGATCACTCTTGAACAACGTCTTGGTCCATAAAGGAGGTGTCTGTGTAGCGAACCAGGCAATCAGACTATGCGGCTTTAGCACTTTCACTTAGCCATAGGAGTTTGACGGTGGGACTAAGTACTAGCCCCTGGTGCGTATGCGGCCATCCGAACTGGGATGCCTTAGGCACATGACTGGACGGAGGCCAGTCCTTCGTATAATACAGAAGAAGTCACAAGAGATTTATAATAGGTCGCCGAATCGCTGACCAGCTCTCATCGTATCATGACAGTCAGTTTTCGACTTTCTCTACTGAGGTGCTTAACCGGACGAACCAGAAACACAATCGCAGTAGTTCTCCCTTTACTACCGTAGCCGAACGAGCAGAACGTAAGGTAGTAACCACAGGAGCCGGGCAACCCAACTATTCGACAAAGACATGATTCAGAGCTGATGCATATAACGCAATATTCGGGACGCCGAAGTATACTCTAGAAGCATTCAGACTTTTAGAAAATATGTAAGGCCTGAATAGAGCCACTGGCATTGAAGCCGTACCGAAGTATATATGGCAATCCTACGCAGAGAAGATATACAGATTTAGGAAATGAACCATTACCGCACAAGGGTTTGTAAAAAAACTATTTCCATTATGATCTGATTAATACGTCAAAACGTGCTTAGTACAGATAATGCCATAAAGATCAAGGCTATTTTACATGCCGAGAATTCGTACACAAGGGGAAGCTTTATGTGGGGCCTAACAAAGAAAAGGTAGTCTTGAAGATCCTTTTGGGCGCCCTGCCGCACGTCTGCGTCGCTTTTTGCCTTGGTGGAGGATCCTTTGAGAGGGTCAATTGACGATCGTGTATCAGAAGGGGCCTGGGAAAGGGCCCTTATACAACCGTGAAGTGATTTAGGTTTTAAGGAACATATAATATGAGAGAAAAGAAGAAAAAAAGGAGAAGAAGGTTAAGGTCCGAGTAGGGTCGAGCCACATTATGGACCTCGTCTGCAGAGTGCCTCCATTGTCTCCCAAGGTATTTTGAGTGCATAGTTATGCACACGCGGTACATATGCCGCGATTAGATGGGGCGATTGACGGAGGCAAAACTGCTAGTCCAGCTCTGGATTAACCGAGCTGTCGTTCTGCAGGGTAGACCAGACTCGTTTGACAGTGTCTGGGGGCTTGATGGCCAATGAAGTGTTCGGCTTGATAAGGCTGCTCTGTACCTCAGCTGCAAGGGCCGCGGTGTGCTACTCAGTACGGAGGGAGCGCTCCATGTGTCCATTGACTGTGATAATGCCATGCGGCCCACGCATTTTGGGCTTTAAGTAAGCATAATGCGGGAACGCATTGAAGCGGGCGAAGGCGGTACGTCCGAGTAGTGCATGATAACCACTACGGAAGGGGACAATGTCGAAGATCAAGTCTTCGCTTCGGAAGTTGTCCGGTGAACCGAAGACTACTTCCAATGTTAGTGAGCCCGTGCAGCGGGCCTCGACACCGGGTATCACTCCTTTAAAGGTGGTGTTACTAGGCTTGATTCTTGATGGGTCAATACCCATTTTACAGACGGTGTCTTGATAGATCAAGTTAAGACTGATGCCGCCGTCCATAAGGACTCGAGTGAGATGGTATCCATCGATAATTGGATCAAGGACCAGGGCTGCCGAACCTCCATGACGGATACTCGTCGGGTGGTCCCTGCGATCGAAGGTGATTGGACAAGCCGACAACGGGTTGAATTTGGGGGCGACAGGCTCTACGGCATAGACGTCCCTTAGTGTGTGCTCGCGCTCCCTCTTGGGGATATCTGTGGCATAGATCATGTTCACTATTTTCACCTCAGGGGAAAATTTCTTTTGCCCCCCTGTGTTCGGTGGGCGGGGCTCCTCATCGTCCTTGCTTGGTGGCACTTTCCCCTTATGTTCGGCATTTAACTTACCAGCCTGTTTGAAGACCCAACAGTTCCTGTTGGAACGATTGGCAGGCTTGTCAGGGGTGCCATGAATCTGGCAAGGCCGATCGAGTATTTTGTCCAAATTAGATTGGCCATCTTATTTCCTTTGAATGGCTTCTTCCGCTGACCGGATTTAGAGCCACTGAATCCGGCGTTAATCGCTATGTCTTCAGTTTCTTCGTTGTTGTTTCGGCGCTTGTGTTTGTTGCGTCATGGCCTGCCATTGCCGTCCCTGACTTCGGAGTTCCAGGTTCGCTGGTACTGTTGCTTTTACGAGCCAACCAGCTGTCCTCCCCCGCGCAGAAGAGGGTCATGAGAGCGGTAAGGTCTGCCATAGACTTCGGCTTTTCCTGACCGAGGTGTCAGGCGAGCCATTCATCGCGGACGCTATATTTGAAGGCCGCGAGGGCTTCGACGTCCAGATAGTCGATGATTTGGTTCTATTCAATTAAGAACCTTGTCCAGAGTTTACGGGCTGACTCTCCGGGTTGCTGGACTATATCACTAAGGTCATCGGCATCCGGAGGCCGGACATAGGTACCTTGGAAGTTGTCTCTAAAGGCATCCTCCATATCTTCCCAGCTACCAATGGAGTTATCTGGGAGGTTGTTTAGCTAGTGTTGTGCTGGACCTTTCAGCTTTAGGGTGAGGTATTTGATGGCGTGGAGATCGTCATCACGAGCCATGTGAATATGGAGAAGAAAATCCTCAATCCATACCGCGGGATCTGTCGTTCCATCATAGGATTCGATGTTTACGGGTTTAAACCCTTCTGGAAATTGGTGCTGCATTACCTCATCTGTAAAGCATGAGGGGTGTGCAGCGCCTCTGTATCGGGCAACGTCACGATGGAGTTCAGATGACATCCATGTTCGGTTTTCGGCCCGAGTTCAGTTATGATGCTCGCGCCAAGCTTGAAGGCCGTCGTCTCTCGTTGGAGTACATCCCCTTGATTCGTAGATTTATCTGGTCTGGCCGGCTCTATTGTCCAGGACCTGACATAAGTCGTAGGTGTAGCCCGGAGCCGCTACCTCTTTGCCTCGACGGTGAGGTGGCGCGGGCTGGTGTTCGGCGTAAGCAGCCGATCTGTCTCGCCCACGTGGTGGCCGATCTGGTTCATCAACATGATTATATCTTGACGGTATTGGCTCAAGGGCCTCGTCGTCGAATTGTGGCAGTAGCTGAAGATATTGTTGTTTCTTTTTTAGGCTCCTTGCAGTTGCGATGAGCTGCCGCTTAAAGTGTTCTTGCTCGAGGGGTTCCTCTGGCATGATGAAATCTTTGTTGCTGAGGCTGACTTCGTCCTCGGAGGGCGGTAAATAGTTACTGCCCTCCGAATCCTAATTCTCGGCAAGTTTGTCTAGGTTGACTTGTCCATCTTCCCAATCATCCTGCTCTACGGCAGGCTCGATGGGGTGGTCAGAGTCTTCGACATTCTCCGGAGTGTCATTGTCTCCAGTGCCGGTATTGCTTTCTTTTTCCCGCCGCAATCATGAGCGGCGCCGCTGACGTCGATGCTTTGGTGGTACCTCGACGGGCTTGTCCTCAATCGGATCCGGATTGCCATCATCGTCCTCTTTGGTTGTATCCACCATGTACACGTCCTATGTAGAAGTGGCAGTCCACCGCCCGGTGATAGGCGGGTTTTGGCCTGGTTCGGCTTCGGCATCGTCGTCCATACCGTCGATGTCTTCGGAGGCGTAGTCGAGCATGTCGGTTAAGTCTTCGACAGTGACTACCAAGTGGTTGGTGGGTGGGGCGTAAAATTCCCCGCACTCAGCCCCTAGTTCGGGCTGGGCGTAATTCGGAGGTGATACCTCCGTGATGGCGAGAGACCGCATTAAGTCCAAGGCCTCGCTTAGGAGTGAAGGCCGGACAAGGAACCGAGGACCTGCAGGGCTGGGCATGGCAGATTCTACCAGGCTGTTGTCACATCCTAGCTAGTCATGCATTGAGTGTTGCATCATGTTTACCTTTCCAGAAAATTTGAAATGGGGATGACAGAAACCCCCAGCACCCCCTGGAAACAACTAGGGTTTACTAAATTATTTTCAATGAACCTGAAATGCCCTTCTAAAAAGTCCACCCTTTTTGTTTTGGGTTAGGACCTCCGACAAAATGGGTTCACAATTTTCTAGGACACATAAGTTCACTGGATTAATTCTTTATCTATTTGCATTTGGGCATTTAAATGCTATAAAAAAATTCAAATGCCCAAATAATTCTGGATTTAAGTGAGGGCTGTTAGGAATAATCCCAACAGAGCCCACAATTATTTGCAGGATTTTTGGAAACGTTTAAGTATTTTTAATAATGCCCTACACTTACAGAAAAATAGAAAAGCAAATTAAATAAGAAAAAGGAGAGAGAGAGAAAGGCGAGGAGGCCAGTTACCTGGCGCCCACCACGGCCCAGCACGGCCCACCCAGCTGGCCGATGCCAGTCGTCCCCAACCTCCCGCCAGGAGGACAGCGCGTGCGTGGCCGCCGCGTGCGAGCACACGCCCGGCCACCTCCTGCTTCCCGCCTCTCTCCCGGATGTCGCTATGGATGCCACGTCGCCCCCTCGACCGCCCCGAGACGCCCATTCGCCCCCTTCACCTCTCTCTCGCCCTCTCCTCGCCATGGCCAAAGCAGCCGTCGCCGTCCCGCCGACGTAGCCGTGCTCTCCGTCGTCCCCGTGCCGCGCCACCGTGTCCACGAGCTCCACCTCCATCCCCCGCGTCTCTCCGTCAACTGGCGCGATGCCGAAGGGCCTGCATCAACCAGTGCACCACCATCTTCGCCGCCTCTGCTCCGAGTTCGCCGGCAACCTCCCGACGTCGTCAGCCCCTCCCCGAGCTCGCCGTCTGCTCCGTCGCAACCCCCGTGAGTCTGGCCACCTCCCTACCCTCTCTGTTCTCCCTCTCGAGCCCCGTAGCGACTGCACGTAGTTCACCCGCCCGCGCCGCCGCCGAGCTCGTCGCCGACGAGGCTCCGGCCATCCAACGGTCGCACCACCATGGCCGTTAGCTTCACCGCATCGCCAGGAGCCCGTAGCACCACCGCACGCCCCTCGCCGTGCTTTCTAGCGACGGGTTCGACTACACCCGTACCCCGGCAGCCGCACAGCTCGTCGCCGGTGTCGATTCCAGCGACCCCGAGCTCCACCACCACCACCAATCGATGCGGCTCGTTCCCAGCTGCGCGTAGATGCTCTCCGTCGCCCATTTGGTCGTCGGAGCACGGATCCCGCGCCCCACAGCCGCATCTGGCCTCGCCGGCAGCTAAACGCCGGCGTGTCAGCCCAGTTGACCAGGGGTTTGACCTCCCCTGGGTCAATGACAAGTGGGGCCCGCCTGCTAATTAACCTGGGTTAGATTTAAATTAATTCTAATTAGTCTAATTAACTAACAGTGACACTGACACAGGGGACCCACCGGTCAGGTTTGACCTGGACTGCCCCGTTGACCGCTGATGTCATCATGACACACTGCTGACGCAATAAGTAAATTAATTACTGGAATTATTCTTATACAGGAAATTCTAGAAAATACCGCAAACTTCAAAAAATCATAGAAAATAATCTATAGCTCAGAATGAAAAGATTTATATATGAAAAATGATCAGAAAAATCCAATCTATCCATCTGTGCTGGTTTCATGCATGTTTAAGCAAGTTAACCTGCTGTTTAGTGCAGAACAAGATAAAGCACTATTAAGGGCCATTTGTGAGTTTGGAATTTGAATCTTTGATTCAAAATGGTTCAAACCCATCTGGTCTTAGATGCATTAGGCCAATACACTCATTTTGCCATGTCTCATGCATGCATCATATTGTTGCACCTTGCTTGATGTTGATTGTGTTTCGATGTGTTCTTCGTGGTAGGTTCTGCCTCCGAGGATATTCACGAGTATCCAACTGAAGGGCAGTATTCCGCTACCACTCCGTCAGGCAAGCAACCCATTGATCATTTCGATACAAACCCATCTTCTCGCTTCTGCTCTCGTTTACTGCATCAAGACAACGCGATTCAAACTGCTGTGTGTTGCGGTAGTTGAACCCACTTCCTCTGCATGACCTGTCATTGCCACAGTAACTAGATGAAACCCACTAGCATGTGTAGGAGTTGATTGAGCCATGCTTGTGTTTCCTACCATGCTATGCTTGCTATGCGTAGAGTCGTGTCAGGTCTGGCTCATCGGGGTGATGAGCTAGAGTGAAAGGTTGTGTCGATAATGAAAGTGAAGTGTTGAACATGATTTGGTAAAGGTATCGATGAAAGGCCGTGTAGGAGTACATGGTGGGTTGTTTCATTGAGGCCGTCCTAAAGAACTGAGATCTGTATGCGTGATTTAAGATTCAGCTACTACCACACATTGGGCCCTGAAATATGACCCCGCTCGACTTACTGACCCCTCTCGTCCTCTGTCCAGGAGTTGCAAGTAGTTTCTGGTGTTTGTAGTTGCTGGAGGCTGTGCGCAGCGCTGACCTTAGGGGTGGGCTGTGATGCGGTAGGCTCGTGGCCCGGTGTACCGAGTCGCCCGTTTGGTGTCTCGGGAACCCTGCACACATCGTTTGGGGCCGTTGAGGACACCCGGCCGGATTTCCTTAAGGATGGAACCCGAATAGGCGATAAACCCGGACTAGAGACTTGCGTGGTTAGTCAGGTCGTGGTCTACACCCACGTCGGCTTTCGCTTGAAGTCTGCCGAGCACATGTCGTGTGCAGACGCTAAGTGGTGGAAACATGTGTGACGAAGTACACCCCTGCAGGGTATAAAACTATTCGAATAGCCGCGTCCGCGGTAAAGGACTACTTGGTCGCCTATGCAGTTCATAGACAAGTAAATGGTTACTACTAAAAGCCTCAAGATAAGTGTGAGTACCGCGGATGGCTCTCTCTCATGGGATGACGAGGGAGGATCCACGGTGGTGTATTGAGATGGTGATTAGTGGACTTGCGTGCGAGAACTATTTTACAAGTGGTGTCTCGTAGGATAGCTTAGCCAAGAGTCAAAGCTGGCTTGCTGCTATAACTCCACCACCCTCTTGAGAATGTGCATGTATAGTAGGATCTGTTGTAAGACTTGCTGAGTACCTTTGTACTCATGTTGCTTTAATTACTGTTTTCAGACGACAACACCGCCCCTCCGATGGGTTCTATGTAGATCTCGACGTTGACGAGTGACTTGCCACCCAGGTGGTGATCTGAGCTTGTGAAGGGCCTATGTAGATAGACAGGCTTCGTCAAGCCTTCTTTCTTTCTAGTTGTCTGTACTCAGACAAGTTTGCTTCCGCATGTGCTTGTATGTTGTATGACTTGAGTGTCGGGTCATGTGACCCCTATCTGTATGAACATGTTATGTATGGCTCTCCGGAGCCTTTAAATAAAGTACTTTGAGTTGTAGAGTTTTGTTGTGATGCCATGTTGTATTTACACATATCGAGCATATTGTGTGTATGATTGAAATGCCTGGTATGTGTGGGATCCGACAATCTAGTTGTTTATCCTTGGCAGCCTCTCTTATTGGGAAATGTAGTCTAGTGCTTCCATGAGCCATAGTAGTCCGCTACAGCCCGATTCACCGGAGTTCTGCTAGCCCAGCACTACTGCTCCGGACACTTGACTGGCCGGCATGTGTTTCACATCGTTCCTGTGTCTGTCCCTTCGGGGAAATGTCACGCGGTGACATCCGGAGTCCTGCCTAGCCTGCTACAGCCCGGTTCACCGGAGTCCTGTTAGCCTAGTGCTACAGCCCGGATTCACACGCTGCTGACCAACACGTTCGATGTTGATTCATGTATGCCTGTCCCCGTACGTTAGTGCCGCTTTGGGTTCACGACTAGCCATGTCGGCCCAGGTTCTCTGTCATATGGATGCTAGCGACACTATCATATACGTGAGCCAAAAGGCGCAAACGGTCCCGGGCCATGGTAAGGCGACACCCGTGGGAGTACCGTGCGTGAGGCCGCAAAGTGATATGAGGTGTTACAGGCTAGATCAGTGTGACTTAGAATCGGGGTCCTGACAGCATTGGCATCAGAGCCGGACTGCCTGTAGGTGCGTTAAGCCAAACTGGTCGATGTCGAGTCTAGAAATGCTTTAGTTATATGTAGGGGAATTGATTGTGGGAGGGAACATAAGGCTCTTTTACTCCTTTACCTTATGCCCTCTGATCTGAGTCATTCTCTTCTCATTCTACGTGGGTTAAGGACTAGGCTCTCTTCTCTTTATCAGGTTCACGTGTTACTAATCCGTAGTAACTTATAGGATTGTTGATTACAAGCCTCAGTTTTCTACTACTTTTAGTATGTTATCAGTTGAACCAGAACCTTGATATGATGTTGTTGAGTGGTTTTGCAAACTGTTGTGAATGTCTCAAATCTTTTTCTGAGCATTTACAGCCGTTATGCTGTCCGATTTCTCCTAGAAATTCTAATGCCTTTGCATTATTTCGTGCTTTCAGATGGCCACCCGTTCCCAGAATCAAGTGGTTCGTCTGACTCGGTGCCTCGATGTACCTGGTCACACGGCCATGCTGGTCCGAGTGATGGTCGAGACAAGCTATCGATGGTATCCCGGGTATACCGTCGAGGAGCAGTTCCGAGACTTTAATCAAAGCTAATATCTTTGCACAGTCAGGATTTACCCTTCCTATCCTGGAGCCACTGAACCCCTCCACTGCTCTTATGGACTTGGGGTTACCATCGAGATGTCCGTGCAGGATGCAGCTTATTCGATGATGACTATCATACGAGCCAGAACTACCTTGCTTCGGAGCACTGATTTCCGCTATATGCCAGCATCACTCCCTAGGGCACAAGGGTACTATCAGGCTATTTACTATGACTCTACCCATGAGGATTCACTACTCTGCACCACCATGCAGATGCTTGAGGACAAGGACCGTGAGAATCGTGCCTTGCGAATGGAGCTCTTCAACACTCGTTCTGATCACTAGGCCACTCTGACATGGTTTGCACCTGCCGTGCAGGCTGGGTATATAGACATGAGGGACTTGTACCCCGTGCGGTCTGGTCTGCCAGATTGTATGGAATGGCATGATGTAGGAGGCATCACCCCTCCTCGTGGACCCTGTCTGCCACCGTTTGTTGGACCAAGGCCACATCCGAGTCCTTATGGACCGCAAGCTCCACAGGACCGACTGTTTCCAGATGATCATGTTCAGCTCCCAGGACATGGTGGTAATCTTTATGAAGATTACTATGGAGACGTCTGAGTTGGTAGTAGTTTCACTATTATTGTAACAGTTGTATTCCAACAGTCCTGCGTGCCTTGTGGGATACGACTTGGTGTGTATCACGTTCCAGAGGTGTAGAAAAATAATGTATAGGAGCTTGGAATGCCTCTGATGAGATGTATCGTCTTTCATCGTAGTTGTACTTTAGCCTGGGCTTGTACTAAACTATGTATGGTGTGTATGACCGTTGGTATATATATGGCAGTTTCTATATTACCATGTCATACTGATGAACATCTCTGCATTCCGTGTTATCCATTACATTCCGCATTTCCTTGCCAAGATTTCGCCATCCTTGTTTAAACCGTTGTCTTGTTTCTCCTAGGATGGTCAACACCCGCAACAACCCTGCTGTCCAGGCGCAGGGTGAAGCCAATGCAGCTAGGGAGGAGAATCTGCCTCAACCGCCTTCTCTGGCCGAAGTTATTCTGGAGGCGGAAAGAAACTAGCGTGAGACTAATCGCTTGCTAGAGCGAATTGAGAAGAATACTGCACGTCACCAGAGGAATGACTTGGTGTCCATCAATGACTTTATCAAGTTGGACCCACCGAAGTTTAACCATTCCATCGAGCCCCTCGATGCGGATGATTGGCTTCGCAGCATCACCCATAATCTACGTTCTGCCAACGTAGCCGAAGCTGATAAGGTTACCTACGCTGCCTATCACCTTGAAGGCCCTGCTAGTCTTTGGTGGGAAAACTTTGAAGCTATGCGCCCGGCTGGCCAAATCACTACTTGGGCTGAATTCAGTGAGGCTTTCTGTGAGCATCACATTCCGGAGGGTCTCATGGATCGTAAGCGGGAAGAATTCTGCAACTTCACCCAAGGCAGACTGACTGTGGATGCATACAGCTGTGAGTTTGGAAATCTGGCACGCTATGCTCCTGAAGAGGTATCCACCGACGCCAAGAAGCAGGCAAGGTTCCGCAAGGGACTTAGCCCCGAGCTTCGCCGTGATCTTCGTCTGCACGAGTGCACCTCCTTCCAGAAGCTGGTCAATAAGGCCATCAGTGCTGAGTCAGGTCAGACTGACTATGACGCTTCACGCAAGCACTCCCGTGACTTTGGTTCCTCATCCGGCTCTGGATCTCAGAAGCGTCGGGTCTGGATTCCAAACACAGCTCTGCCACCCAGGTTCATTCCGAGGCCATCCGTTGAGGCGCCTCGCCCCAACCAGCAGTATGCACTGCCCAAGGCCTACGGTGGCCCCGCTGCTAATGCTGCTCCACGCCCCAATGTTGTGACATGCTTCAAGTGTGGAGAGATGGGTCAATATCTGCGCGAGTGCCCCTAGAACAACCCCAATAAGCCTGGAAAGTCCGTTGGCCGTGGTAAGCCAGCGGGAAAGACTTACTACGCCAAGCCAGCCACCATCTCATGTGGTCATGTCAACTATGTTTCAGCTGAAGAAACTCATGAGGATCCCAACGTCGTTCTTGTACGCTCCTTGTTAATTGCCATCCGGCAACTATTCTTTTCGATACTGGAGCATCTCATTCATTTATCTCTGAGAGCTATGCTCGATTGCACAACACCACATTTTGTGACATGCCCACCTCCATGGTAATTCAAACTCCTGGTTCTAGATGGCAAACTTCTAGGATAAGCCATGGAAATGAAATTCTTGTCGACAGATTGGTCTTCCTTGCATCACTAATAGCTCTCAAGTCCTCGGACATAAACATCATCTTGGGTATGGACTGGATGTCAGCCCATTATGCTAAGATTGATTGCTCTACTATAACTGTTCAACTCACCCATCCATCGGGCAAGACAGTCAATGTTTTGACCCGAGTGTCTAAGCGTCAGCTCTACTCCCTAAATGCCAACCCTCTTCTAGACCTTGAAGATGTTCCGGTAGTGCGTGATTTCCCGGATGTCTTTCCAGAAGAACTACCAGGTATTCCACCTGACAGGGATGTCGAGTTCGTGATAGACCTTGTTCTAGGAACCGTCCCAATCTCTAGAAGACCTTATAAGATGGCACCCCTAGAGCTAGCCGAGCTTAAGAAACAACTCGATGAGTCCTTGAAAAAGGGTTTCATCCGTCCTAGTTCTTCTCCATGGGCTTGCCCTGTCCTCTTCGTCAAGAAGAAGGATGGTACGGATCGGATGGTTGTAGATTACCGACCTGTCAACTTGGTCACTATCAAGAACAAGTATCCGCTCCCCAGGATCAACGATCTGTATGACCAGCTCGCTGGACCCTCAGTCTTTTCCAAAATGGATTTGAGGTTAGGCTACCATCAAATCAAAATTAAGAACGGAGACATTCCTAAAACGGCCTTTGTTACTCGTTATGGCCAATACGAGTACACCGTCATGTCTTTCGGTTTAACCAATGCTCCAGCCACCTTCTCTCGGTTAATGAACTCGATCTTCATGGAGTATTTGGATAAGTTCGTCGTAGTATACCTCGATGATATACTCATCTACTCCAAGAATGAGGAAGAACATGCCGAGCATCTAAGGCTAGTATTGATAAAACTTCGAGAGCATCACCTTTATGCCAAATTCTCCAAGTGTGAATTCTGGTTGCCAGAAGTGACCTATCTAGGCCATGTAATCTCTGGTAAGGGTATTGCTGTCAATCCCGAGCGAGTTCAAGCCGTCCTTGACAGGACTCCACCTGAATCGGTCAAGCAAGTTCGGAGTTTCCTTGGCCTAGCGAGCTTCTGTCGCCGCTTTGTCGAGAATTTCTCCAAGGTTGCTAAACCTCTAGCTGAACTCCTCAAGAAAGATAAAAAGTTCGAGTGGACCCCACAGTGCAAGTTCAGCTTTCAGGAACTGAAAAGACGCCTGATATCTGCTCCCGTACTCATACCACCAGATTTTTCTAAGGACTTTGTTATCTATTGCGACGCCTCGCGACAAGGACTAGGTTGCATACTTATGCAAGATCGTCATGTGATTGCCTACGCTTCTCAACAGTTGCGTCCACATGAGGATAACTATCCCACACATGATCTAGAGCTTGCAGCTGTAGTCCATGCACTCAAAACATGGCGACATTACCTTCTCGGTAATCGTTGCGAGATTTACACCGATCACCAAAGTCTGAAATACATCTTCACCCAACCGGATTTGAATCTCAGGCAAAGACGTTGGGTCGAGTTGATCACAGATTACAACTTAGGAATAACTTACACCCCGGGCAAAGCCAATGTCATGGCTGATGCGCTAAGTCGTAAATCTTATTGTAACAACTTAATGTTACAACAAAGTCAACCACTTCTCCACGAGGAATTCTGTAAGCTTAACCTTCACATTGTTCCTCGAGGATTCCTATCCACCCTGGTGGCGAAACCTAACCTTACGGATCAAATCATAGCCGCCCAGAAGCGTGATAAGGGCATATCTCGCATCCAGGAGAACATTGCTAGCAGAGTTGCTAAATGTTTCTATATGGATGATCGAGGTGTTGTATTCTTTGAAAACCGTCTAGTGGTTCCCAAGAACCGACATCTGCGACAATTGATCCTTAAGGAAGCTCATGAATCTCCTCTCACCATTCATCCCGGTAGTACTAAAATGTATCAAGACCTACGCCAGAGGTTTTGGTGGACTAGGATGAAGCGAGAAATTGCCCAATTCATTGCTAATTGCGACGTCTGTTGTCATGTTAAAGCAGAGCATCAACGGCCTGCTGGCACCCTTCAACCTTTGGCCATTCCTGAATGGAAATGGGATAAAACCGGTATGGATTTCATCACTGGATTTCCCAGGACCAAGAGAGGGAATAATGCTATCTTCATTGTTGTCGATCGTCTCTCCAAAGTAGCCCACTTCCTACCTGTTCGTGAGAGTATAACCGCTAGCCAGCTAGCTGACTTGTACATCTCTCGAATAGTGACTCTTCATGGTGTTCCATTGGAAATTAACTCAGACCGTGGAAGTCTCTTCACCTCTCGATTTTGGGAAAGTTTCCAAAATGCTATGGGAACTCGTCTCTCCTTTAGCACCGCCTTCCACCCTCAATCAAGTGGTCAAGTAGAACGAGTGAATCAAATTCTGGAGGGTATGCTCCGAGCTTCTGTCATCTCTTTCGGTATGGATTGGGAGAAATGCCTTCCATTCGCCGAGTTCGCTTATAACAATAGTTATCAAGCTAGCTTGGGCAAAGCTCCTTTCGAGGTTCTCTATGGACGTAAATGCCGAACGCCTCTTAACTGGTCAGAAACCGGGGAAAGACAACTCTTTGGCCCGGATATGATTCAGGAAGCAGAAGAGCAGGTTCGCATTATTCGTGAGAAGTTGAAAACAGCCCAATCTCGCCAAAAGAGCCAATATGACCGCAAACATAAAGCGATAACTTTTGAGGTTGACGAGAAGGCTTACCTTCGGGTTACTCCTTTGAAGGGAACCCATCGATTCGGTATCAAAGGCAAATTGGCTCCTCGTTACATTGGACCCTTTCGCATTCTTGCCAAACGAGGAGAAGTTGCCTACCAATTGGAACTACCTCTGGATCTTTCCAGAGTTCATGATGTCTTCCACGTCTCTCAACTCAGGCGTTGCTTCTCGGATCCTATCCGTGGAGTGGACCACGAAACGCTTGATCTCCGAGATAATCTTACATATCGAGAATACCCCGTTCGTATTCTTGATCAAGCCGAGCGTACCACTCGATGCCAGAATATCAAGTTTCTCAAGGTTCAATGGTCACACCATTCCGAAAAAGAAGCTACTTGGGAAAGGGAGGACCGTCTTCGACTTGAGTACCCCACCTTCTTTCCGGAAGATCATAAATCTCGGGACGAGATTCTTTTGAGTAGGGGTGAGTTGTCACATCCTAGCTAGTTCATGCATTAGAGTGTTGCATCATGTTTACTTTTTCCAGAAACTTGAAATGGGGATGACAGAAACCCCCAGCACCCCCCTGAAAACAACTAGGGTTTACTAAAATTATTTTCAATGAACCTGAAATGCCCTTCCAAAAAGTCCACCCTTTTTGTTTTGGGTTAGGACCTCTGACAAAATGGGTTCACAATTTTCTAGGACACATAAGGTCACTGGATTAATTCTTTATCTATTTGCATTTGGGAATTTAAATGCTATAAAAAAAATTCAAATGCCCAAATAATTCTGGATTTAAGTGAGGGCTGTTAGGAATAATCCCAACAAAGGCCACAATTATTTGCAGGATTTTTGGAAATGTTTAAGTATTTTTAATAAAGCCCTACACTTACAGAAAAATAGAAAAGCAAATTAAATAAGAAAAAGGAGAGAGAGAGCAAGGCCAGGAGGCCACTTACCTGGCGCCCACCACGGCCCAGCACGGCCCAACCCAGCTGGCCGATGCCAGTCGTCCCCAACCTCCCGCCAGGAGGATAGCGCGCGCGTGGCCGCCGCGCGCGAGCACATGCCCGGCCACCTCCTGCTTCCAAACGCTCTCCCGGATGTCGCTATGGACGCCACGTCGCCCGCTCGACCGCCCCGACACGCCCATTCGCCCCCTTCACCTCTCTCTCGCCCTCTCCTTGCCATGGCCGAAGCAGCCTTCGCTGTCCCGCCGACGTAGCCGTGCCCTCCGTCGTCCCCGTGCCGCGCCACCGTGTCCACGAGCTCCACCTCCATTCCCGCGTCTCTCCGTCAACTGGCGCGACGCCGAACGGCCTGCATCAACAACTGCACCGCCATCTTCGCCGCCTCTGCTCCGAGATCGCCGGCGACCTCCCGACGTCGTCAGCCCCTCCCCGAGCTCGCCGTCTGCTCCGTCGCAACCCCCGTGAGTCTGACCACCTCCCTACCCTCTCTGTTCTCCCTCTGGAGCCCCGTAGCGACTGCACGTAGTTCACCCGCACGCGCCACCGCCGAGCTCGTCGCCGACGAGGCTCCGGCCATCCAACGGTCGCACTACCATGGCCGTTAGCTTCACCGCATCGCCAGGAACCCGTAGCACCACCGCACGCCCCTCGCCGTGCTTTCTAGCGACGGGTTCGACTACACCCGTACCCCGACAGCCGCACAGCTCGTCGCCGGTGTCGTTTCCGGCGACCCCGAGCTCCACCACCACCACCAATGAACGCGGCTCGTTCCCAGCTGCGCGTAGATGCTCTCCGCCGCCCATTTGGTCGCCGGAGCACGGATCCCGCACCCCACCGCCGCGTCTGGCCTCGCCGGCGGCTAAACGCCGGCGCGTCAGCCTAGTTGACCAGGGGTTTGACCTCCCCTGGGTCAATGACAAGTGGGGCCCGCCTGCTAATTAACCTGGGTTAGATTTAAATTAATTCTAATTAGTCTAATTAACTAACAGTGACACTGACACAGGGGACCCACCGGTCAGGTTTGACCTGGACCGCCCCGTTGACCGCTGACTTCTTCATGACACACTGCTGACGCAATAAGTAAATTAATTACTGGAATTATTCTTATACAGGAAATTCCAGAAAATACCAGAAACTTCAAAAAATCATAGAAAATAATCTATAGCTCAGAATGAAAAGATTTATATATGAAAAATGATCAGAAAAATCCAATCTATCCATCTGTACTGGTTTCATGCATGTTTAAGCAAATTAACCTGCTGTTTAGTGCAGAACAAGATAAAGCACTATTAAGGGCCACTTATGAGCTTGGAATTTGAATCTTTGATTCAAAATGGTCCAAACCCATCTGGTCTTAGTTGCATTAGCCCAATACATTCATTTTGCCATGTCTCATGCATGCATCATATTGTTGCACTTTGCTTGGTGTTGATTGTGTTTCGATGTGTTCTTCGTGGTAGGTTCTGCCTCCGAGGATATTCACGAGTATCCAACTGAAGGGCAGTATTCCACTACCACTCCGTCAGGCAAGCAACCCATTGATCATTTCGATACAAACCCATCTTCTCGCTTCTGCTCTCGTTTACTGCATTAAGACAACGCGATTCAAACTGCTGTGTGTTGCGGTAGTTGAACCCACTTCCTCTGCATGACCTGTCATTGCCACAGTAACTAGATGAAACCCACTAGCATGTGTAGGAGTTGATTGAGCCATGTTGTGTTCCTACCATGCTATGCTTGCTATGCTTAGAGTCGTGTCAGGTCTGGCTCATCGGGGTGATGAACTAGAGTGAAAGTTGTGTCGGTAATGAGAGTGAAGTGTTGAACATGATTTGGTAAAGGTATCAATGAAAGGTCGTGTAGGACTACATGGTGGGTTGTTTCATTGAGGCCGTCCTAAAGAACTGAGATCTGTATGCGTGATTTAAGATTCAGCTACTACCACACATTGGGCCCTGAAATATGACCCCGCTCGACTTACTGACCCCTCTCGTCCTCTGTCCAGGAGTTGCAAGTAGTTTCTGGTGTTTCTAGTTGCTGAAGGCCGTGCGCAGGGCTGACCTTAGGGGTGGGCTGTGATGCGGTAGGCTCGTGGCCCGGTGTACCGAGTCGCCCGTTTGGTGTCTCGGGAACCCTGCACACATCGTTTGGGGCCGTTGAGGACACCCCGGCCGGATTTCCTTGCGGATGGAACCCGAATAGGCGATAAACCTGGACTAGAGACTTGCGTGGTTAGTCAGGTCGTGGTCTACACCCACGTCGGCTTTCGCTTGAAGTCTGCCGAGCACATGTCGTGTGCAGACGCTAAGTGGTGGAAACATGTGTGACGAAGTACACCCCTGCAGGGTATAAAACTATTCGAATAGCCGCGTCCGCGGTAAAGGACTACTTGGTCGCTTATGCAGTTCATAGACAAGTTAATGGTTACTACTAAAAGACTCAAGATAAGTGTGAGTACCGCGGATGGCTCTCTCGTAGGATGACGAGGGAGGATCCACGGTGGAGTATTGAGATGGTGATTAGTGGACTCGTGTGCGAAAACTATTTTACAAGTGGTGTCTCGTAGGATAGCTTAGCCAAGAGTCAAAGCTGGCTTGCTGCAATAACTCCACTACCTTCTTGAGAATGTGCATGTATAGTAGGATCTGTTGTAAGACTTGCTGAGTACCTTTGTACTCATGTTGCTTTAATTACTGTTTTCAGACGACAACACCGCCCCTCCGATGGGTTCTATGTAGATCTCGACGTTGACGAGTGACTTGCCACCCAGGTGGTGATCTGAGCTTGTGAAGGGCCTATGTAGATAGACAGGCTTCGTCAAGCCTTCTTTCTTTCTAGTTGTCTGTACTCAGACAAGTTTGCTTCCGCATGTGCTTGTATGTTTGTATGACTTGAGTGTCGGGTCATGTGACCCCTATCTGTATGAACATGTTATGTATGGCTCTCCGGAGCCTTTAAATAAAGTACTTTGAGTTGTAGAGTTTTGTTGTGATGCCATGTTGTATTTACACATATCGAGCATATTGTGTGTATGATTGAAATGCTTGGTATGTGTGGGATCCGACAATCTAGTTGTTTATCCTTGGCAGCCTCTCTTATGGGGAAATGTAGTCTAGTGCTTCCATGAGCCATAGTAGTCCGCTACAGCCCGGTTCACCGGAGTCCTGCTAGCCCAGCACTACTGCTCCGGACACTTGACTGGCCGGAATGTGTTTCACATCGTTCCTGTGTCTGTCCCTTCGGGGAAATGTCACGTAGTGACATCCGGAGTCCTGCCTAGCCTGCTACAGCCCGGTTCACCGGAGTCCTGTTAGCCCAGTGCTACAGCCCGGATTCACACGCTGATGACCAACACGTTCGATGTTGATTCATGTATGCCTGTCCCCATACGTTAGTGCCGCTTTGGGTTCACGACTAGCCATGTCGGCCCGGTTTCTCTGTCATATGGCTGCTAGCGACACTATCATATACGTGAGCCAAAAGGCGCAAACAGTCCCGGGCCATGGTAAGGCGACACCCGTGGGAGTATCGTGCGTGAGGCCGCAAAGTGATATGAGGTGTTACAGGCTAGATCGGTGTGACTTAGAATCGGGGTCCTGGCAGCTGTGCTCACTAGATGCAGACCTCAAGAGTTCGGAGTTGGCATCCAGAGGCGAGTTCGGTTCTCCGATGACAAGGAGAGT
Source organism: Triticum aestivum (assembly GCF_018294505.1). Lineage (NCBI taxonomy): Eukaryota > Viridiplantae > Streptophyta > Magnoliopsida > Poales > Poaceae > Triticum > Triticum aestivum. The sequence continues at coordinate 144,989,618 of NC_057802.1, forward strand.
CCTGTTTGACTCCAGGCTCGCCGAATAAATAGTTGCCTCTAGGTCTTCGACAGAGAACTCCATGGTAGGGGAGGGTCCAGTGGGTTTTAAGCTCCCATCTTCGGATGAGGTGGTCTGCTCTGGCTCTATGGCCGGGGCAGGGGTGATAGTTGGTCCTTGAGCGGTGCCTGATGATGGATCCGATGGGTTTCCTTCTTGAAGATGAGGAACAGTGGTTGAGGCCGTGAATCCTTCGAAGATCAAATCTCCTCAGATATCGGCGACGTAATTTAGGCTCCTGAATCTGATCTAATGACCAGGGGCATAGCTGTTGATCTGTTCAAGGCATCCAACTGAATTGGCGTGCAGAGTGAAGCCGCCGAATACAAAAAGTTGACCGGGGAGGAAGGTCTGCTCGGAAACAGCATCATTGTTGATGATCAAACGAGCCATCGAACCTTCTGCCGACGACACAGTGGAACCCTCAATGAAAGCACCAATGTCAGTGTCAAAACCGGCCGATCTCGGGTAGGGGGTCCTGAACTATGCGTCTGAGGATCGAAGGTAACTAGAGACAAAGGGGACACGGTGTTTACCCAAGTTCGGGCCCTCTTAATGGAGGTAATACCGTACTTCCTGCTTGATTTACTTTGATGAGCATAGGGGTTACAAGAGTCGATCTACCTCGAGATCGTAATGGCTAAACCCTAGATGTCCAGCCTATGTAAATTCTGATAGCCTCTATGGACTAAACCCCTCCGGTTTATATAGACACCGGAAGGGGCTAGGGTTGTACAGAGTCGGTTTACAGAGGAAGGAAACTACACATCCGGACGCCAATCTTGCCATTCACGCTAAGGAGAGTCCCATTCGGACACAGAGAAAGGTCTTCTACCTTGTATCTTCATGGCCCATCAGTCCGGCCCATGTTAGATAGCCCGGATACCCGAGGACCCGTTAATCCAGGACTCCCCACTACTTCAAGATGCTGCTAACGCGAGACTACGATCAGAGACCTTTTGACGAAACTGTGTGCGATGCATTAATCGCAAACGATGATGTAAAAAACCGTCAAAAAAGATGCAAAACATTTGCGATGAATGATACATCAAACATGGTTCAGATTTTAGTTGCGTGTGCGATAAGGGGCATACGGTTTATCTGTACGATCTGTTTGCGGTGAGATAGAACAACAGAAACAGGCAGTCAAATCAAGGTGTGTGCGATATACAGCATACAGTTCACTCCGATGAACCGTTTGCGATGATTGAGGTGAACACAAATGATTCGGCGTAACAAGATGTGTGTGATACCCGGCAAACAGGTTAGTAATCAGAATTGTGTGTGATCATTATAGATAGCCCATATGGTCTTTTTTGTGAATTGTGTGCTCGTTAGGGCACACAGTTCAACAAACCAACCTGTGGGTGATAATGTAGAAGATCTCTGTCGAATACATATTACTAACCGTCTATGATGAGATTGATAGGATAAAAAGAGATATATACAATGTGCTTAATTTAGTCCTTCTTGTTGTTGTTGTTGTTGTTGTTGGATGGCCCCGCAACATCGTCTTGGCGAGGACGATTCTTGCCGCTGACCATTGGCTTTTCATCACCGCCGCCGTCGTCATCGTCGTTGTTGTCGTCGTCCTTCTCCTCCTCGGTCGACCATTCCTCCTCCTCATCATCATCGTCCTGTTCTTCGTCCTCCGATGGCTCTTTGTCCGTCTGGTTGTCGTCTGACGACTCCGGAGGCGGCGTCCCTTCCATGAACCAGATATAATCGAGATCTGGGCTCGACGTCGGACTCATGGAAGACGAGCGGGATGATTCTGATGTTGACCTATCATCGGGCGCCATACTGCTGGCCGAACTGTCGTCCTCACTGTCGCTCGACATGGCTGCAGAGTGTGTGCCAGTGTGTAGTGCGGCCTGCCGGGGACGATGAAGATGGTGGACACTTAAGCGGGGTATGCAAAGAAGAGGAATTGCCAATTGAAGCGGGGTTTTTTTGCGCGGGGGGGGGGGGGGTTGAAGCGGGGGTTGACGTATTATCTAACCGCTGATATAATCAACCACAATTATTTGTACCCAGTCGCTCCAAATTCATGGGGTTGCGCAGGACTCCTATTGGCTATTTACCTGGTTTCCTTTTTCAGGATAGAAACAAGGAACGAGTTTTGGGATTATGCACCGTTACCGGTATGAACGAAGTAGGACAGTTGGCAAGCAATACATTGAGCTCTTCTTATTGATAAAGCCAGTAATAATCAAACTAGAGAGGAAAAGAAAAAAGACAAAGAAAAATATCTGCACGAATCTTTGCTTAACATCAATGGCATAGGACCTAGATGTGCATTACTTAGAGCACATCAAGATGTGCTTTAGCAATACTGTCAAACAAAACCCGTAATCATCATTGCAAACAGTGCATAGAATATGCCTAATGCGACAACCACAACTACACATGCTAGTTCATTCTTGTCTCTAGCTTTCATCTGTTGCCTGTGATTGATTCTTTCTTGCTTCATCGTACTGATTGTACATTCCAGATCAGCCAGTTTCTTCTTCAGCTTTATGTTATCTTCTGCGAGCTTGGTGATAACACTCCGAGCCCTGCCATGCCATTCTTCATCCAGCCAGTTAACAAAGGCACAAGCCTCATATCCCTGCCAATGTTAAATAGTATTCAGAATGAGCGGTGGCATTAAATGAAGTAAAATGATGAACTTAATTAGCACTAACCTGTAAGGGGCAACTGAGAAACCGCCTTCCAATGTCGAATCCCTCCATGCATACACGTCGAGCGGGAGTGTGCCCGTGCACACAACATAGCTTTTGGTACTTCTCGGTGGCGCAAAACTCGGAGTCGAACTCGTGTTGCGGGAGTCTGGAGTCATGCTCCGAATCTAGCGGTAGATCGCTTTCCTGGGGGGGAGGGGGGTTATTCAGGATGGATTCAGCAAGGAGCTATACTTTGGACATGCTAAAAAAGATCGAGATATATTGGAACCTGACAGGACGATTCGGATCCATAGTACACCTGCCTTATGATGACCTTAGGCAAGTGCTCGGTGGCGACCGTCGTCGTGGCGGCGATACGAGCAGGAGCAGCCGCACCGAAACCATCAGCACCACTCGTCCGCATTCCCCCAATGTCAAGGCCACGCGAGGAAATTTGGAGGCTATGTAGGGATTTGGGGGAAATGGGGAAACGGTGAAGATAAGCTAACGGTCGGGAACTACTTATGGCACTATATGTTGTATACGGCACACTGTTTATACATGTCGTTTGTTTTAGGTATTACAACGTCACACACGATTTCCGCACCAAACCGTGTGAGAAGACAACGTAGGTTAGACATGGTTGCCGTTACATAACCGTATGTGATGTACTACCCTGTCCATATAATTGAGTTACAGTGAGATACCGTGTAAACAGTCGCTCTGCGGATATTCATCAAAAAAATAGCTGCCCTACATATAGAGATGGCGGCGCCGGCCTAGGAAGCGACTACCGAAGAAGAGGTCAGTCCTCGGTCGGTGGGCGGTGGCGGCGTCATAGGAGGTCAATCCTCGGTCTGCGGCGGGAGATAGGAGGAGCTCAACCATCGAGGTCGGCGGCGGCGTGATTCGAGCACATCCATCATGGTAGATGGCGGGATAGTGGAGGTCGAACTTCAAGCGGCAGCCGCACTAAGCTTTGCTCCTCGACCCTGCTATCTCGGCGTGCCGCCGCATCGTGCTTCTCTGTCTGCTAGGTGGAGGTCGCCGCGCGGCTAATTAATTAAGGTATTCTTTTCGTGAGTGGCTTAATTAAGGTATTAATTTCCTAAGGGTAGTGTTGTACTAGTACTCTGCGTGTAAATTGGCTGGCCATTAATTTTTCTCATTGCATGTCTGGATAACAACATGGAGCGCCCTCAGTAATTATGAAAATAAAACCTTGTGATTTATGCACGCATTTTTGGGCAGCAGTTAATCCGTGTATTAATGTTGTTGTTTTGTTTTTATTACCATTCGTGTCCTGCAGATGGAACAATCTCGATGGATGAAGAATCAGAAAACCGCAGATTTTATCAGTGGTGTGACAGAGTTCATGAATTTGGCTGAAAGTACAAAGAGGAGAATTGGTGATGCGGATTACATCCTGTGTCCATGTACTGATTGTGCCAATACAGAGTCACATGAAGTTGCAGATGTCTAGATGCACTTAGTCTCTAGGGGATTCATGGATGGATATACACGTTGGACCAGACACGATGAAGAGGAGGTCATGGCTGAAGATACCCAGGGTAGTGAGATGCCAAACCCCGATCAGTGTCACATGGATGTTGAATCTAACATCGGGGCAGAGGCGTCAAGCTACCAATGGAACACCAGAAAGCCAAAACGCCCACTGGAAAACCAAGACGTCGACGCTGATGACGACGATCTTGATATGCCAGATTTTGCTGCTATGATTGCAGATTTGAAGGGCCCAAAAAAGGATATGATTGGGTACAAGGATCTGCCAACCATTGATGCGGACTCCAAGAAAGAATTGTATCCAGGTGGCAAAAAGAAATATTCCAAGTTGAGTGCCACCCTGGCGCTTCTCAGATTTAAAGCAAGGGCTTCACAGAGATGTTAGATCTTTTCAAATAAATTCTTCCGGAAGATAATGTGCTCCCCAGAAGCACGAATGAAGTGAAGAAAATTGTTTGCCCATTGGAACTTGAAGTACAGAAGATACACGCTTGCGTGAATGATTGTATGTTGTACTGTGGTGAGTACAAATATTTGCGTGCATGTCCCACATGCAAGCATGCACGATACAAGCGCAGGAGAGCAAAGGACAAGTACAAATTGGACGACGAGATCAAGAAAGGAGTGCCGTTCAAGGTTGTTTGGTACTTGCCTTTAATTCCAAGGTTGAGGCGTTTGTTTGCAAACCCTAGAGAGGCAAAGAGGTTGCTGTAGGATCATGATGAGTGAATTGCGGATAAGTTTATGATGCACCCGAAAGATGGGGCTCAGTGGGAATTAATTGACAACAAGTTTGAAAAATTTGCCAAGGATCCTAGAAGTATAAGGCTCGGGGAGTGTATTGACGGGATGAATCCTTTTAGCGATATGAGCACCAATCACAGCACATGACCGGTGCTTCTGTGCATATATAGCCAAGCTCCTTGGTTGTGTATGAAGAAAAAATACATTATGATGTTAATGATTATCCAAGGCCCGAAGCAACCTGGAAATGATATCGACATTTACTTTCAGCTATTGGTAGAAGAACTGCTGATAGTGTGGATAGATGTGCCGGCTGAAAATGTTATGATGCTTACAAAAAGGAGATTTTTGATCTACATGCGATGCTGGTGCACACTGTCGGTGTCAAAACCGGCGGATCTCGGGTAGGGGGTCCCGAACTGTGCATCTAGGATCGATGGTAACAGGAGACGGGGGACGCGATGTTTACCCAGATTTGGGCCCTCTCTATGGAGGTAATACCCTACTTCCTGCTTGATTGATCTTGATGAATATGAGTATTACAAGAGTTGATCTACCACGAGATCATAATGGATAAAACCTAGAAGTCTAGCCTATGTGAATATGGTAATGAATATCTCCTTTCGGGACTAACCCCTCCGGTTTATACAGACACCGGGGGGATCTAGGGTTTACATGGAGTCGGTTACATAAGAAGGAATCTTCAGAATTGGTAGACAAGCTTGCCTTCCACGCCAAGTAGAGTCCAATCCGGACACGGGTGTAGTCTTCGGCCTTCATGTCTTCACAGCCCATCAGTCCGGCCCATGGATAACAGGCTGGACGCCCGAGGACCCCTTAGTCCAGGACTCCCTCAGTAGCCTCTGAACATGGCTTCAATGACGAGGAGTCCGGCGCGCAGATTGTCTTCGGCATTGCAAGGCGGGTTCCCCTTTCTCCGAACTCCAAGATAGTCTTCGGCTGCGATGATTGTATCCGGACTTGTTACACACACCATACACAACCGCAGAGAGAATATAATATTTGCACGAATCTAATCTGTTGACAGCTTCTTTATAACACGACATCGTGTGTGTCCGGTCATAATTTCGAACCGTTTCTCTTCTGCCATCCCACGTTTCGAGACGCGGTTGCTATTGGCATGTCCTATGGAAGCAGAGATCGTGTCCCCCTTATTGCGGGATTCTCATCAATGCGGGCATGGGTAACCCAACCGTGCCGTTTATACAGCCCTTGGGAACACGCGAGTATTTAGGACGAGTGGGGTGGCGCTTGATATTCGCTGCCTTTATAGGGGATAAGGACACTCTCCCTGTACCCACACCTTTCTTCATCTTCAGTCCTTCCGTCCTCGAGCTCTAGCGCCCAAGCTTTAGCTTTTCCCCGTTCGAGAAGGCACTCCAATCATGTCCGGATCCGGAGCTGGAGGCAAGTGGATGGCCTCTTCCGCAAGAAGAAGGACATCACAGACCTCCGGGAGGCTGGCTATTTAGCCAAGGAGATTACTCACCGACTCCTGGCAAAAGGGTAAATCGTCCCTACCCCCGAGCCCCACGAGAGGGTTGTGTTTCTCGCACATTTTGTCCACGGGATGGAATTCCCCCTTCATCCATTTGTCCGTGGATTGATGTTTTACTATGGGTTGGACTTCCACGATCTGGCTCCCAACTTTATACTCAATATCTCAGCATTTAGCATTGTGTGCGAAGCCTTTCTCCGCATCCCGCCTCACTTTGGCCTATGGCTGAAGACCTTCAACGTGAAACCGAAGGTGGTGAGCGGTAAACAAGCAGAGTGCGGAGGCGCTATGGTGGGAAAAATGCCTAATGTCACCTGGCCCAAAGGCTCCTTCACGGAGACGGTGAAGGGGTGGCAATCGGGGTGGTTTTACATCACCGAGCCGCGTGACGCTGATTGGGTAGCAACCCCCGAATTCCGATCCGGAGTTCCGATGCGGCTCACTTCCTGGCAAGAGAAGGGTCTGACCTGGGGATCCTTGGACGAGATATCGGGGCTCTAGACATGCGTCCAGAACATGATAACCAAGAAGATCAAGCATGTGAATGTGATCCAGGTTATGCTCATTCACCGGATCCTTCCATGTCAACGCCGGAATTGCTATTTATGGGAGTACGACCCCGCCGAGCACCAGATTGTCGGGATCCCGATTCCAAGTCACATCGATCTAGCCGGTAACACCTCATATCACTTTGCGGCCTCACGCACGGTATTCCCATGGGTGTCGCCTTACCATGGCCCGGGACCGTTTGCGCCTTTTGGCTCACGTATATGATATTGTCGCTAGCATCCATATGATAGAGAACCCGGGCCGACATGACTAGTCGTGAACCCAAAGTGGCACTAACTTACGGGGACAGGCATATATGAATCAACATCGAGCATGTCGGTCAGCAGCGTGTGAATCCGGGCTGTTGCACTGGGCTAACAGGACTCCTGGAACCCGGGCTGTAGCAGGCTAGGCAGGACTCCGGATGTCACCGCGTGACATTTCCCCGAAAGGACAGACACAAGAACGAAGTGAATCACATGCCGGCCAGTCAAGTGTTCCGGAGCAGTAGTGCTGGGCTAGCAGGACTTCGGTGAACCGGGCTGTAGCGGACTACTATGGCTCATGGAAGCACAAGACTACATTTCCCCATAAGAGAGGCTACCAAGGATAAACAACTAGGTTGTCGGATCCCACACATACCAAGCATTTCAATCATACACACAATATGCTCGATATGTGTATATACAACATGGCATCACAGCATAACTCTACAACTCAAGTATTTATTCATTTGGCTCCGAGGAGCGAGATATTACAAACATGGGTCTCATGACCCAACATTCAGAGCATACAAGTCAAAGCACATGCGGAAGCTTAACATGTCTGAGTACAGACAACAACAAATGAAAAAGGCTGAGAAGCCTGACTAACTACCAGATCCTGCCTAGGGCTCAAGATCGTAGCTGAGGTATCAAGCTAGACGTCGAAGTCCACACGGAACTACTAGCGAGACTGACGTCTCTCTGCAAAACATAAAATAGGCAAACGTGAGTCCAAATGTACACAGCAAGACTTACATCAGAACTAGCTACATATGCATCGGCATCAACAAAGGGGGTGGTGGAGTTTGACTGCAGCAAGCCAGCTTTGACTCAGTGGCTATCCTAAACTATGACTGCAAGTAACTCTTTTGAGGTGGCGCACCCACATATTCACCATATCAATACACCACTATGGATCCGCTCCCGTCTCCCTACGAGAACGCCATCCATAGCACTCACGCTTATCTTGCGAGTTTTAGAGTATCCACTTTCACTTGTCTATGAACTATACAGGCAACCTAGAAGTCCTTTTCCGCGGACACGGCTATTCGAATAGATGATGTTAACCCTGCAGGGGTGTACTTCTTCACACACGCTCTCGCCACTTACCACCATGTACACGTCATGTATCTCGGCAACCTTCAAGCGGAAGCCTGGCGAGGGAGTCGGCCACGACCTGACTAACCACACAAGTCTCTCGTCCAGGTTTATCACCTATTTGGGTTCCATCCGCAAGGAGATCCGGCCGGGGTGTCGCTCACGGCCCCAAACGATGTGAGCAGGGTTCCCAAGCCCACCATCCGGGTGCCACTTGGTACACCGTGCCACTGTGCCTAGTCTGTCCCAAGCCCACCTGTACCGGGTGCCACTTTGTAGAGTACTAACACTACTTACTAACACCAGAAACTAGTTGCAACTCCTGGACAGAGATCAGGTTGATTAATAAGTCGAGAGGGGCACTTAAGCATTCCAATGCGTGGTAGTAACTGTTCATGGATCACAAACACAGAACTCAGTTCCTGAGGACGGCTACAATGAGACAACCCACCATGTACTCCTACATGGCCTCTCACCGCTACCTTTACCAAATCGTGTTCACAGACTTAGCCCTCACATAGTAGGACATGTTCACAACTTTCCAATTCATCCCCGATGAATCAGACCTGACACAACTCTAAGCAATAGCAGGCATGACAAACAAGCATGAATGAGTAGGCACATCAGGGCTGAAACAACTCCTACTCATGCTAGTGGATTTCATCTATTTGCTGTGGCAATGATAGGTCATGCAGAGGAAAGGCGTTCAACTACCGCAGCATGTAACACTTGAATCGTGTTGTCCTAATGCGGTAAAGAGAGCAGGAGCGAGAGAGTGGGATTATATCGGAATGAACAAGGGGGCTTTGCTTGCCTGGCACTTCTGAAGATAGTATAGCTCTTCATCGGTGTCATCGAACTCATCGCCGGAACGTTGTCTGCTGAGAGGGGACAAATACCGGCAAACAAGGAAGAACACAATCAATGCAATGCACAATATGATGCATGATCATGACATGTCAATATGCTGTGATTTGGGCTAATGCAACTAGCAACAAGTTAAATGAAGTTGGTTTGAATCCAAGATTCAAATTCAAACTCCATATGTGGAAATTCAAATGCCATTTACATGATTTGTCCTAAACAGTAGCTATAAGTTGTTCTAACATGCGTGAAAAAGGTACAGATGCATACATTGGATTCTTCTGATCAATTTTCATATATAAATATTTGCATTTGGAGTTACAGAATAATTCCTATGATTTTTAGAAGTTTTGGCTATTTTCTGGAATTTCCTGAATATAAATAAATCCAGAAAATACTTTATTGCGTCAGCATGACGTCGGTGTGACGTCAGCAGGTCAACACACCGGGTCCAGGTCAAACCTAACGTGTGGGGTCCACACGTCAGTGACTAACTAACTAATCTAAATTAATTAGTGTTAAAGTACTACTAACTAAAAATGTCAGTGGAGTTAATTAAACTTAAATAAAAACTAAACTAGGATTAGCTGGGGCCTGGGCCCACATGTCAGTGACCCAGGGGAGGTCAAACCCCTGGTCAGCAGGGTCAAACCCGCCGGCGACTCGACGCCGGCGTAAGCAGAGGCGGCGGCGTTCATCATTCCGGCGGTTTCGGCGACGGGAGCAAGCGAGGCTGGTCCCGTTGGAACGGCCATGACGCGGCGCGTCCAACGGTGGTTGTGTCTGTAGCTAGGGTGGCCGGTAGCGATGGCGAGGAGCTCGGTCGCGGTGGCCGGAGCTCGGGCTTGAGCGCGGGCAGTGCTGCATTGCGCGAGCTAGCGAGATGAGGCGCTAGAGGGGGCCTACGCGATGCGTTGAGTGGGTTGGACGAGTCGGGCGGACCATTTGGTCGCCGGAGTCGCGTCGGCGGCGAGCACAAGCGGTGGCGGGTTCGGGCGTAGGCGGTCCAGTGGCTACGACAGCCTACTGGGAAGAAGAGAGGGATGGACGGGGTCAGAGGCTCACGGCGAGTCAGACGAGGAGGTCGTCGAGCTCGGAGACGGTCCGGAGCAGTCGGGGTGGCAAGGGGGATCTCCGGCGACCCGAGGAGGAAGAAGGGGTCGGGGACGATGCTTCGAGGCGTCCTGCGTTGCGTAGCTCAGCGAGGAGGTTGAGGGCGACACGGAGGAGCTTCTGGACCGCTCGAGAGGACGAGGGAGAGGCGATGGCCGCGGTGGTGTGAACGGCGGTGGCGGTGGCGTTCGGTGGTGAGAGGGGGAGAGAGCAGAGGAGGGGGATGAGCTCGAGAGAGAGTGAGAGAGAGGAGACAGGGGCTTCGGGGCGTCGTCGTGGCGTCGCTAGGAGGGGCCGGGGAAGCAGGAGGTGGCCGGGGCAGCATCGGCGCTTGCCACGCACCTGTTTGTCCTCCTGGCAGAGGAGGAAGAAGACGGTGCTGCCCCTTTGGGCTGGGCTACTACAGTGCTGGGCCAGGTGGGCTGCAGGTAAGTCCAGGTGAGTTTGCTCTCTCTCTCTCTCTCTCTCTTTTATTTCTGTTTTTCTATTTATTTGCTTTGTTTTGATTTAGTTTATAAACCAAATCATTTTTATAAATCTTGAAAATATTTGTGGGCAGTTACTGAATTATTTCAGAGGCCCTCAATAAGTTTCAGAATATTTGGAGCTACCAAATATTTTATAGGAATTAATAGCTCCAATTCAAATACGATATGAGTTAATTCAAAAATCCATTAATGACCTAGAAAAGTGTGCACCATTTTTGGCAAAGGTTCTAGACCAATTCAAAAATCATGAACTTTTCTGAAGGGCATTTTGGGTTCATTGATAATATTTTTATTTTGATCCTAGTTGCATTTCATTTGGTGCTAGGGTTTGAACATCCCCATTTCAAGTTTAAGCAAAATTTAAACATGATGCAACAACCAAGACTAGCCCACAAGCAAAGCTGAAGCTAGGGCTGTGACAGCTCACCCCCACTAAACAAGAATCTCGTCCCGAGATTCAAGCGTAGGGTAAGGAGACAGAAGGGACACAAGCTAGCGCAATCTTCACGATCCGGGTTGCACTTCATAAGGACGTTGATTCGATCACCATCATTGACTTGATGTCTTGCCCCAAGAACTCCAACTAACATGACAATGAGAGGAAAGGGAAAACTTTAGAAGGATCGATCTTATCGAAGGTTGAACAACTCAGGATCAACTCATGGAATGAGACATTGAAACATCTCTTGAGCTGACACACAAAACACACATCAAGAGGGATGGAGAGATGACGGAGGTTCAATTTGGTAGGCAACAATTCTACGCTGAAGTAGGATGGTGCATGGTTTCAAAGTAGCGAGGGGATAGTTGCCATGATTCCACAACGGGGCACCTTGGGAGAGGTGACTCGTAGAATTATTACCTTATGTGCCAAAAAGAATTACTTTTGATCCATAGATCATTGAAATTCTTCATACCAGCCTGAGGCAAATCACAATTGATCGTTTGAAAGAATTCGAGAGGATGGCATACTCAGCTTGGAAAGGAAACTACGGTTATAGAACAACTCGGCAATTGGAAGGCACATTCCAGTTGATACCAAGGATATAACCTAGTGACTAAGCGTTCTTTCAAGAACTTGAGCATTTCCATATTCATCAAGGTTTTACCAACATCTATGCCAAGATCGTGGTGACACCTCGTACTACCATGATGAATAGTGATGGACGATGCAGATGCAAAGGGAGATAACACTTTCTCAGATTTTTCCTTACCAATGCCAAAGAAGCAAATCTGGATGATCGACCGAGAGACATTTAGCACTCCGCTTCTAATGTTCTCCTTGATGTTCTAGCTACCACGGTTATGCTTAAAAAAACATCAACATGGCCATCAAGTAAAGGTCGGACTTCGGGAACACAAAATCCATAAGGAACAACTTCTAGAATAAGTCATGTGAAATCCTCATGGGAAGTGACCAAACGGCTTAATCAAGATACTACAATAATAGTGCTTCCAGCTAGGTGCGTCCACTTCACTGGAACCTATATCATAGTTCTTGGAATAAGTTCCAACCATCATATCTGCCTAAAATTCAGATCTGGTTGGTAACAGGATAATTCAGACAACGTGTCTGGAAAAGAAAGTTTGCAACACAAATCGACGAGATGACGTTGCGAGATTCTCGGGAGATGAACTACGGTAGCAAGCTCCAAAACATGAGCTGGTTTTGCTACACACATGTGAACACGATGTCCCAGACAAGCATGACCACATAGTAGTCTTACAACAAAACACTACCGGGTTCTGGTTGGGAATCACAATCGAGGATAGCAAAGTCCTTACTTAAGGCATGATTAGCTCTTAAGAAGGAACTTCTTCTCCTTGAACAAGTCAATCAGTGGCTTTGTGTACTAGGAGATACATATGGAATGGAGGTAGCGAGCCTGTCAAACCATAGCATACTTCGCACATGCATGACTAACTTGGGATGGTACCATAGGAAACAAAAACAATCTTCCTCGAACTCATGACGGCAACTTGCACCAAATGCACGTGAATCAGAGAAAGTCACTTCTTTCACCAAAACATATACCTCATGAACGGAACACAAAGGTAATGCTTACAAAAGTTTCGAACACTAGCTCAATGTTCAACATGAATCATGGAGGAGACAAGATGCTGCTGATGGGCTCAACAACAACTCATCGGGGTTTCCATATCACTGGACTTCCAGCATTATGTGAACAATGTGTTAGTATTGGTCAGACCAAAAGATGTAATGGTGTATGCTCAATGGATCAACCACGAGTAAGACAACATTACGAACATCGTTGGTTCTGATTTGATTTGACGATAGCCCATGTTCAAATCAAAGTTTTGACAAGATGATAGACCCAACAACTGATCACGAGGAGCAATCGATGAAGATACCATCTTTCTTCGACAACCACACAAACACAAGGATATCCCTTTGAAAATGAACTAAGTTAGGCAAAACTTTTATCTTCCAACTCTTCAAGTTGTTGTTTAGCTCAACCAACTAGTTCAGGGTATCCAACACAGATTCTTGAAGAAAGAATGGTTTATAGGAAAACCATTTGATCACGAGCTCAACGTAACGGTCAGGTGACAACCTGGTAACACTTCCGAGAAGATATTCATAAAATCACGAACCACCGATATGTTACTAAGCTCAAGATCAATCTTGCTTTTCAAGGCAACACGACATGATCAGAAGAGCAAGGGATTCAGTCCTAACTCAAAGATCGAAGAGTGCACCAGAAATAAGGACAAGGTAGCACGATTAGTCCTAGGATGGTGATTCAATAACCAGCACGCTAAGGATGAAATTATTGTCCATTAACTACCAAGCAATAGAGTTGCTAGGAGTATTGATTTCACACATCACAATTCACTTGTCGGTATTCCGGTTATAATAACACGGAGACCGAGGAATGAACGATGATGGCGAGGAGTATCACTAAATCAAGAATTCATAAGAGGTGGTGCAATTCTCATGACACTCTTGACATAAAGATGGTAACACTCCAAGGTAGAACAGAACAAAAACTGGATTGGAATTTTGATCTGTGGAATACAACTACTTTGACCCAATCCTAGATATGGACGAGGTACCAGAGTTTGTTTCTCCTAGCCATCCAGAATAGAATGGCTTGACGGACCACAAGAATAATAGGCATCAATGAGCGCGATTGCACACATACTCTTGAACATCAATTGATAGACGAGGGCCAGAAAATAACTAAAGAGGGACAACCCAAAGGAACATATGATTTTCTGAGTTGTGGATGCATGGTTTAGCATGTCGAACAAGTTCAACATATTTCTTCCAGATAACCCATGCAGAAGAAGAAGGACTGGCAGATTCAGAATTTGAATGGAGAACTCATCAAGAGCACTCTGGTTGTGATCTTTTGGTTCAGGGGAGCTTCTGCCATAAGTAGTTCATGGTATTTGGAAGAAGGAGATACCACGGACCTCGAGGACTATCACAAAGGTTACTAATATTCTAAAGGAACGAGCAAACACTATCAACATGAGGTAAGTAGAGTGAATCTTGGGTTCAAGAACCTAGAAATAGAATGCATACTAACTAAATGGCATCACGGGATGCTTTCGAGAAAGATGGACAGAATCATCACACTGAAAACACAAAACATGGCTAGATTATTAGGTGATCCTCTAAGACACCTAGGGTCATAATAATAGCTCCAACATATATGTCGAGGCAACAGAGTACCTCAACTCACCGAATAGTGTGGTTAACCTGGCCCAGAGAAACATCGGGAATGGAAAGAAGGGGTTTGCAAATGCATCAGACTATTTAGAAACCTGGAATGACTCGGACAGCATAACGGCTGCAAATGCTCAAAAAGTTTTGAGACATCCTAAAATTGGTGGCATAACCACTTAACAACACAATATCAAGGTTCTGAGACCAGCTATGAACATACGGAAGTAGTAGGAACTGAACTGGGGCTTAAATCGGTCAATCCTATAACTCTACAGATTAGTAACACGTGATCCTGATAGATAGACGAGAAGCCTAGTTCTTAATCCCCGTAGAAGAGAAGAGGATGACTCAGATCAGAAGGGCATAAGGTAAAGGAGTAAAAAGAGCCTTACGTTCCCTTCCACAATCAATTCCCTTATATAACTAAAGCATTTCTAGACTCAACTTCGACCAGTTTGGCTTGGTAATCCTACAGGCAGTCAGGCTGTGATAACAAAGCTGTCGGGACCCTGATTCCAAGTCACATCGATCTAGCCGATAACACCTCATATCACTTTGCGGCCTCACGCACGGTATTCCCACGGGTGTCGCCTTACCATGGCCCGGGACCGTTTGCGCCTTTTGGCTCACGTATATGATAGGGTCACTAGTATCCATATGACAGAACACCCGGGCCAACATGACTTGTCGTGAACCCAAAGTGGCACTAACTTACGGGGACAGGCATACATGAATCAACATCGAGCATGTCGGTCAGCAGCGTGTGAATACGGGCTGTAGCACTGGGCTAACAGAACTCCGGGAACCCGGGCTGTAGCAGGCTAGGCAGGACTCCGGATGTCACCGCGTGACATTTCCCCGAAAGGACAAACACAGGAACGAAGTGAATCACATGCCGGCCAGTCAAGTGTTCCGGAGCAGTAGTGCTGGGCTAGCAGGACTCCGGTGAACCGGGCTGTAGCGGACTACTATGGCTCATGGAAGCACAAGACTAAATTTCCCCATAAGAGAGGATACCAAGGATAAACAACTAGGTTGTCGGATCCCACACATACCAAGCATTTCAATCATACACACAATATGCTCGATATGCGTATATACAACATGGCATCACAACATAACTCTACAACTCAAGTATTTATTCATTAGTCTCCGAGGAGCGAGATATTACAAACATGGGTCTCATGACCCAACATTCAGAGCATACAAGTCAAAGCACATGCGGAAGCTTAACATGTCTAAGTACAGACAACTACAAATGAAAAAGGCTGAGAAGCCTGACTAACTACCAGATCCTACCTAGGGCTCAAGATCGTAGCTGAGGTATCAAGCTAAACGTCGAAGTCCACACGGAACTACTAGCGAGACTGACGTCTCTCTGCAAAACATAAAATAGGCAAACGTGAGTACAAATGTACCCAGCAAGACTTACATCAGAACTAGCTACATATGCATCGGTACCAACAAAGGGGGTGGTGGAGTTTGACTGCAGTAAGCCAGCTTTGACTCAGTGGCTATCCTAAACTATGACTGCAAGTAACTCTTTTGAGGTGGTGCACACGAGTCCACATATTCACCATATCAATACACCACTATGGATCCGCTCCCGTCTCCCTACGAGAACGCCATCCATAGCACTCACGCTTATCTTGCGAGTTTTAGAGTATCTACTTTCACTTGTCTATGAACTATACAGGCAACCCAGAAGTCCTTTTCCACGGACACGGCTATTCGAATAGATGATGTTAACCCTGCAGGGGTGTAGTTCTTCACACACGCTCTCGCCACTTACCACCATGTACACGTCGTGTATCTCGGCAACCTTCAACCGGAAGCCTGGCGAGGGAGTCGGCCACGACCTGACTAACCACACAAGTCTCTCGTCCAGGTTTACCGCCTATTCGGGTTCCATCCGCAAGGAGATCCGGCCGGGGTGTCGCTCATGGCCCCAAACAATGTGAGCAGGGTTCCCAAGCCCACCATCCGGGTGCCACTTGGTACACCGTGCCACTGTGCCTAGTCTGTCCCAAGCCCACCTGTACCGGGTGCCACTTGGTAGACTACTAACACTACCTAGAAACACCAGAAACTAGTTGCAACTCCTGGACAGAGATCAGGTTGATTAATAAGTCGAGAGGGGCACTTAAGAATTCCAATGCGTGGTAGTAACTGTTCATGGATCACAAACAGAGAACTCAGTTCCTGAGGACGGCTGCAATGAGACAACCCACCATGTACTCCTACATGGCCTCTCACCGCTACCTTTACCAAATCGTGTTCACACACTTAGCTCTCACACAGTAGGACATGTTCACAACTTTCCAATTCATCCCCGATGAATCAGACCTAACACAACTCTAAGCAATAGCAGGCATGACAAACAAGCATGAATGAGTAGGCACATCAGGGCTCAAACCACTCCTACTCATGCTAGTGGGTTTCATCTATTTACTGTGGCAATGACAGGTCATGCAGAAGAATGGGGTTCAACTACCACAGCATGTAACACTTGAATCGTTGTTGTCCTCATGCAGTAAAAGAGAGCAGGAGCGAAAGAGTGGGATTATATCGTAATGAACAAGGGGGTTTTGCTTGCCTGGCACTTCTGAAGATAGTATAGCTCTTCATCGGTGTCATCGAACTCATCGCCGGAACGTTGTCTACTGAGAGGGGACAAATACTGGCAAACAAGGAAGAACACAATCAATGCAATGCACAATATGATGCATGATCATGACATGTCAATATGCTGTGATTTGGGCTAATGCAACTAGCAACAGGTTAAATGAAGTTGGTTTGAATCCAAGATTCAAATTCAAACTCCATATGTGGAAATTCAAATGCCATTTACATGATTTGTCCTAAACAGTAGCTATAAGTTGTTCTAACATGCATGAAAAGGTACAGATGGATAGATTGGATTTTTCTGATCATTTTTCATATATAAATATTTGCATTTGGAGTTACAGAATAATTTCTATGATTTTTAGAAGTTTTGGCTATTTTCTGGAATTTCCTGAATATAAATAAATCCAGAAAATACTTTATTGCGTCAGCATGACGTTAGTGTGACGTCAGCAGGTCAACAGACCGGGTCCAGGTCAAACCTGATGTGTGGGGTCCACACGTCAGTGACTAACTAACTAATCTAAATTAATTAGTGTTAAAACTAACTAAAAATGTCAGTGGAGTTAATTAAACTTAAATAAAAACTAAACTAGGATTAGCTGGGGCCTGGGCCCACTTGTCAGCGACCCAGGGGAGGTTAAACCCCTGGTCAGCGGGGTCAAACCCGCCGGCGTCTCGACGCCGGCATAAGCAGAGGCGGCCGCGTTCGTCATTCCGGCGATTTCGGCGACGGGAGCAAGCGAGGCTGGTCCCGTTGGAACGGCCACGACGCGGCGTGTCCAACGATGGATGTGTCTGCAACTAGGGTGGCCAGTAGCGATGGCGAGGAGCTCGGCCGCTGTGGCCGGAGCTCGGGCTTGAGTGCGAGCAGTGCTGCGTTGCACGAGCTAGCGAGATGAGGCACTAGAGCGGGCCTACGCGATGCGTTGAGTGGGCTGGACGCGTCGGGCGGACCATTTGGTCGCCGGAGTCGCGTCGGCGACGAGCGCAGGTGGTGGCGGGTTCGGGCGTAGGCGGTCCGGTGGCTACGACGGCCTACGGGGAAGAAGAGAGGGATGGATGGGGTCAGAGGCTCACGTCGAGTCGGACGAGGAGGTCGTCGAGCTCGGAGACGGTCCGGAGCAGTCGGGGCGGCAAGGGGGATCTCCGGCGACCCGAGGAGGAAGAAGGGGTCGGGGACGATGCTTCGAGGCATCCTGCGTTGCGTAGCTCAGCGAGGAGGTCGAGGACGACACGGAGGAGCTTCTGGACCGCTCAAGAGGACGAGGGAGAGGCGATGGCCGCGGTTGTCAGGACCGGGTTTTCGGGATATTAATTCTCCAGAAAATGGCCCTCGTGCTCACCAGCCCCAGGATTACTGTTAGCTGATGAGGCACTAACTTGATACAGAAATTCCAAGCAAAGTACAAAATATGAAGTACAAGACCATTGTGGCCTATGAGTACAACACTTGTTTTCTAGTGGTTGATGGCGGAAGCGGTTTGTGGTTCATCTGCGTCTATGGGACTCCATTTCCCACAAGAATAGCTGACCAGGATAACTCCTATCTTCGCGAGGCTGCTATCAACACTGCGTAGGTTCCGGGGCTGTCATCGGAACGCTCTTCTCCACGCAAGAAATCTGGCCAAGACAATAGCCAGGGACAAGCCAGTGAGTACGTTTGAATGTACTCGCAAACATCAGGAACACGGGTATAATTTATCAAAACATGCTCCGAAATATTCTATGATCATAACGTCTGTCACGAAATATACGAAATCCATGATGTACGCATGCGGGTAAAATATGAATATGCAATATAGAAAATAGAGTGTAGTGATCGAGTGTCTGAAATGACTCCTCGAAAAGGGTGCAAATAAATTAACAATGCCGCAGTCGGCCGTCTGAGCGACACCACATAAAGGGCTTATAAAGAATAATTAGATAACAAGCATGCCGCAGTCGGGCGTCTGAGCGACACCGCATAAAGGGCTTATAAAGGATAATTAAATAATAATCATGCCGCAGTCGGGCGTCTGAG
>NC_057802.1:145009149-145041334 GCF_018294505.1 Triticum aestivum
AAGCATGCCGCAGTCGGGCGTCTGAGCGACACCGCATAAAGGGCTTATAAAGGATAATTAAACAACAAGCATGCCGCAGTCGGGCGTCTGAGCGACACCACATAAAGGGCTTATAAAGGATAATTAAATAACAAGCATGCCGCGGTCGGGCGTCTGAGCGACACCGCATAAAGGGCTTATAATAGAATAGTTGCAGTGGGTATCCAGGAGGTAGAACCGTCCCAGGGATACTCAATAATTCAAATAAAGTACTGGTTAGTCCACAATAATAATAATAGTAATCATAATCGTCACAAGTCACAAGCCATGATCCAAGTTCTGGTTTAACAGTTTTTCCTCCGAAGACCGACACTAAGACCGACACTTGACCCATCCCAGAGTGTAGTCCTTAACCATGGACACGGCTATACGAATAGATGTATAATCTCTGCAGAGGGTGTACTCTTTACCCACGGGTAACGGATTTCTTTAGTCCATCGGGACTAATTCCGTCTACGGTCTTTTAATTCAAACACGCCTCACCTGCACACACCAGCTTAACTTACCGGTGTCTGGAATCACCCACGACACCTGTCAAGCGAAACTCTAAGCGGGGAGGCTATGACCTCGACGTAGCATGGGATCACAAAATTTATACCGCGCGCAAACTAGGGGAGCTACCCCTTCGGCTACAACCGAAACACCCATGCCCCCAGACCGGATGACTGGCTTTAATCCATGGCCATGGGACCCTCATCACGGCCTCTCTGTATGGTGTGTGCTAGAAAGGGGTTGACAACTTACTGAACCGTACCCTACCTGTGGTAGGGACAAGTGGTAGTACGAAGCAAGAATGGGGGTTACTGGACAAGACTCGATCTACGGCCGACTCAGGAGGTTCATGTATTCTCTGCCTGAATAGCATAACAAAAATATTTTCATTAACAGGTAAGCTCACCACTCATCAAGCCTCACCATGCCATACCGGACATACTCGTCTCCACGAGGAACTAGGGACAAGCTCGCGTCTACCCAAGACCGCAACTTCCCCGACTTCCTTCCGGTATGCATGAGAAGCTTACGAGGATGATCACTATCAGCATATCCATTTATAACAGCAAGGAAATTTCCATACGCGCACTCATGCGTATGATCTTATCGTCAGATAAAATAGCATATGCTCCAAGTCAAGGTGATGTTGTAACCGTACCAACAACATCCAAAAATATTATGCCCGGGTTCAGAATGCTTGCCTTCAAGTGTATGCATGTGGGGGTGCACTTTTTGAAGGTTGCCTTTTCTCCAAAAATCCTATTTTGAGAAATATTCAAATAACACATATTTCAAAAACAGTACAAAAAGTTGTCCCAAATATTTTTGAAATAAATCTTAAAATAAACTAGATGAAATTTGAGAGAGGTAGGAAAAAGAATCAACTCATTTGAAGTTTTATTTTAAAAGATATAGCCAGTCAAAGATTAGTCAAAGTTATGTTTTTTTAAATAAAACCAGAAAAGAAAACGTTTCGGGGAAAATACGCTTTCGAAGCAGAGGAGACGTACTCGGGACTTTGCGCTATCACTTAACCAGAGTGGACGGGCGCGCGGGTCACTGACAGTGGGTCCAGGGGGCCCACTGGTCAGGTTTGACTGGTGTTTTTTCCCTCCTCTCCCTCTGCCCGAACGGTGGCGGGCCTCCGGCGATCGCCGTCGACGAACGGTGGCTCTTTGAGGGCACCTGAGGGCAGGGATGGACCCGCCAGACCAGGGCGGTCCTCTCGGTGGTCGTTGGGCAGGCGGGGACGGAGGAAGTCACCGGCGGCGAGCTCCGCGGCGGACGGTGGTTCGGGAGCAAAGGGGGCTTCGGGCTATGGTGGTCCTTGGTCGAGGCTGAGGCGCTAGGCAGCTCCGCAAGACTATGGGGAGTCGGTTGGTGGCGTTGGATAGGCGGGGGAGGGTCCGGTTGCGACGCACGGCACCGGAGCTCGGCGGCGGCCGAACTGGCCGGAGACGAGCAAGAAGGCCCTTCCCCGTCGATTGCTGGCTAAGGGGAAGCTATGGGGGTGGCCTGGGGTTGCCTGAGTGCTCGGAGGAGCTCGGGGCCTCCTTTTATAGCGCGATGGGGCTGGCTCCGCGGCGGTGGATAAGAACGACGACGAGTCGCCGTTCTGTAGCTGCAGGGCGTCGTGGCGGTGACGAGCGCGTGCCGGCGAGCATGTGGATGAGCTTGGGCTGTTCACAGGGGGCAGCTGGCGCGCGCGGGTGGCTTGGGCGGTGCCGTCCACGGCAGAGCCCGCTGCCGACACCGGTGTGCCGCCAAGGGAGCCCTGACGGCGGCGCTGTAGGGCGCCAGGGAGGCTTGGAGGTTTCTGGTGAGTGGGTGAGGGCAGGGCGTGGCTCTGCGGGCGAGCAAGGGCCAGGGGTGCGACGAGGCGACCCGTGCGCACGCACGTGCAAAACGCGCGCTCTGGCCGCGCCCAGAGCACGCACACCAGGTGTTCGACGAAATGCCAGCGCGTGCTAGAGAGCTTGGGTGATGCTGGTACTTAACAGGCCAGGGTTAGGGATAGCTAGGATGTTAGTGGACATGCTGGATGGGTCAGGGGCTCAAGTCCACAATGCAAACTAGAAGACATGCCAAAACTGTTCCTGCACACAGGGTGTTCGACAGAATGCCATGGCCATCTAGGCAACTCTTGGGGTGGCCAAACTCCCCAGATCCTAGTCTCTTTAGGAGCTAAAGAAGGTGGTAAGGTTAGTTTGGCAAAAACAGAAATTTGTTAGAGCAAGTTTTTGAGAAAACCAGTTTTGGGCAGAAACTAAAGGCTATCATTGCATGCACTAAAAATACTCCAATGGGTCCAATCTCCTGGACTTAAGGGTTTGGTAGGGAGAACTATAAGTAAGAAAAAGCTCATGGGCACCAGAGCAAAATAAATTAGGGTTGCAGTACAAATCACCAAACTGGACCAGAATGAAGATGAGGTTGATTCACTCAAATTTTCCAAAGGACATCACTGGGTTTTTGCATGAAGTTGCATTATGAGCATCTACTGACATCTCCAAACCCTTGGAAGAATTTTTAGAAGAATATTTAAATAGGTTGTAGTGCAAAAATACCTACTGGACCAGATTTGAAAAATTGATGTAGAGCTCAAAATCTCCAATGATCAAAGGATATTTTTGCATAAAAGTGATGTGGAAACCTCACATGACATCCCCAAATTTTGGTGAAAATTTTAAATGCATTTACCAAAAGGTTGTAGTGCATAAAGGGGCTCCAAATTTATGAAAGATCATTTTTAAAAGAATAAAGCTCATGAAAAACAATTATGCAAATAAATCCACTGATAAAGAATTGTTTTATAAAGAAGGCATACAAGTCCAATAATATTTTTGGAAAGTTTCCACTTGAGGTAAAAACCCACAATATTAAAGAGAAGAGGGGTTCTGAAATCAAAGGAGAAATCCAGAAAAATAAAATTTTAATTTCCTGGCAAAATTTTAATTGATAAAACAAGGTCAAATTTTTTTTGGGGTGTTACAGCGGTGGTGCGAAAGGCGGTGGCGGTGGCATTCGGTGGTGAGAGGGGGAGAGAGCAGAGGAGGGGGATGAGCTCGAGAGAGAGTGAGAGAGAGGAGACAGGGGCTTCGGGGCGTCGTCGTGGCGTCGCTAGGAGGGGCTGGGGAAGCAGGAGGTGGCCGGGGCAGCGTCGGCGCTCGCCACGCACCTGTTTGTCCTCCTGGCAGAGGAGGAAGAAGACGGTGCTGCCCCTTTGGGCTGGGCTGCTACAGTGCTGGGCCAGGTGGGCTGCAGGTAAGTCCAGGTGAGTTTGCTCTGTCTCTCTCTTTTATTTCTGTTTTTCTATTTATTTGCTCTGTTTTGGTTTAGTTTATAAACCAAATCATTTTTATAAATCCTGAAAATATTTGTGGGCAGTTACTGAATTGTTTCAGAGGCCCTCAATAAGTTTCAGAATATTTGGAGCTACCAAATATTTTATAGGAATTAATAGCTCCAATTCGAATACAATATGAGTTAATTCAAAAATCCATTAATGACCTAGAAAAGTGTGCACCATTTTTGGCAGAGGTTCTAGACCAATTCAAAAATCATGAACTTTTCTGAAGGGCATTTTGGGTTCATTGATAATATTTTTATTTTGATCCTAGTTGCATTTCATTTGGTGCTAGGGTTTGAACATCCCCATTTCAAGTTTAAGCAAAATTTAAACATGATGCAACAACCAAGACTAGCCCACAAGCAAAGCTGAAGCTAGGGCTGTGACACAGATGCTGCTAGGGTTCTTCGGCACAACGCACGAAGGCGTCTGGAAAGCGCTCTTCAAGGCTGGCGAGACGCCTCCGCCCGCGACTGAAAATCGCGGGCTTAGCTCACAGCGCCTGGCCAATCCGGTAAGTCTTTTAATATTTTCGAGGCATACCCTTCACCGGCATATTTTGAGGATGGATACTGAGCTCCTCCACCTACTTTACCAGCCTGGATCGCGGTGGCTGAGTAGATTAACTGTCCAGCTCCACTTCCTGAGGAGGAAGAATTCCCACTTCTGACGAAGATGTTGTTTCTGGCGCCGTATGACATGCCAGAGAAGACGTCCAAAAAAGCGGCCAAAGGGGCCAAGAAAGGCCCTTGCCAAAAAGGCGTTCCGGACATGTCGTCCGAGGACGAGACTTCCTCTTCGTACGATGACGACGAAGAAGAGGAAGAAGAAAAAGATTCCCCACCTAAAGTGGGGAGGAAGAAGAGGGCGCGCCCCCCCCGGATCCAGAGGCGAAAGCGTCTAAGAGGGTTAAAGGCTCCCAAGCGGATAACTCTGTGTGGGATATTGAAAGCAGTCCGGAGCGCCCTCGCCGGACCAAGCCTCGGGCCGCTTCGTAAGTACCAGAATCCGCAAAGAGCATGGCCTTCCTGGTTTGTAATATTGACATATTGTAAGCTTTGTTACTGCAGTCCGGCATGCGATGGCTCCCTGCAATCCTCGACTGAGGATTTGTTGGACTCGAAGGAGATGGCTAGAATATCTCCGCCACCTGCTCATTCCGTCTCACCCAAGGGTGATGATGAGGTGGTGTCTGAAAAGACTTTCCCAGGCCGGGGGGAGATTCCGGAGATCATCGGGGCGACGCCCCAGGATGACTCTTCGGCCGCCGGACATGCGGGGGAAAAAGTCCCCATGGGGACTGGTGACGGGGCCCGAGTTCCCTTCGGACCTCAGCCGGATACCATTCCGGAGATCTACACGGCTCCAGGGTCCAACGAACGACATTCCCTGCAAGGAGGGAATGTGCCTGTTCCACCAGTGACCTCTGTCCAACCAGAGGCGCCGGATAATCTGCTGGAAGCGCTACGAGGCGCTTCTATTGTGGATGAACATCGTGTCCTTATGGACATGGTGATAGAGAAGGTTTAGTTTGTCAAAAGCGGACTGACCGAAGCTTGCACTAGCCTTCTAACGGGCTTTGAGGTAAGTAGTAGGAAAAATATCACAGTATAGACAGTAGCCCCTGATGCTCTGTTTCGTGTTCGGGAAGAAAAGCCAAACAGAGGATCAAGAATAAATATCGCAGGAGTCTAACATGAGTTGTCTATGTGAATAAGCAGGTATCGCTTCAGGCTGCCACTGGTCATGCTGCGGAGGCCGAGGAGGAGCTCGGCCTCGTGAAGAAGCAGCTGGAGGATAGCCAAGGTATGCAGAACCTGTGGGTACATTTCAAAAAATGAATAGTCCGACTGGACTAAAGTGTCATAAACATTATTAGGGGCCACAACCGAGGTGGCAACCCTTAAGAAGGCGCTAGCCGAGGCTGAGGACAAAGAGGCCAAGGAACGCGCCTCGCGCGAGAAGCATGAGGCCCAGGTTGTCGAGGCGCAGCAACAGCTCCACGGCGCGATAGAGAGATTTGAGTCCCTGGAGCGCAATTGTAAGGCGCAAGAATCCGAATTAGCGAAGGTCCGCCAGAGCGCGCATGATGCACGAGCCGAAGCCCAGAGCGCCCTCCAGGAAATTCATGCAGCCAAGAAGATCACAGCGGGTAAATCTTTCACCATGCACAGCAAGTATATAGAAGAAACGTTCCTTGTACTTATCCTAAATTTGGATATTCCAGGGGCGTTTACGGATCTGCCGCACAGTGTATCAGATGCTGCCGAGTATTACAGAGCCGAAGAAGGGATGTCTACGGAGAAGCTATTCTGGTCCCAACATCTGGGATCCGAACATCCGGTGCCCTTCAGCGACCAGCTAAAGCAGTTGGTCGAGCTGCACAGGTTGGCAGAGCTAGCCATAAAGGACCTGATAGTCCGGCTGTGGCCTACTGATCCTATACCTAGCAGCTACTTCGGACTTGTGCAGCGGCTTGTAAGTGCCTGTCCACGGCTCGAAGCCGTGAAGCGGTCGGTCTGCATTGAAGGTGCGCATATGGCCTTCGCCCGCGTCAAGACGCATTGGGCGAAGCTGGATGCCAAGAAGCTGATGACCGAGGGACCGCCGGAGGGCAAGGAGCATCGTCGACCCGAGCACTATTTTGACGGTGTTCTGGAGGGGTCACGCCTTGTGGTGGAGCAATGTTCGAAGGATGTTATATTCCCATGAGAACATGTATTTTGCCTTGTTCTGTAATATGGAACAATGATGTTATGTAGTATAATGTTTATGATTTAAATTTTGCCTCCTGTGCGGCCGTTTATTAAATCTGAGGGTTGACCAGTCGTCGGCTTCTGCCCCCACGTAGATAGTACGGGGGTGTTCGGGATAAATCTAAACACTCTTTACTCCACATTCTGGTCCTTAAAGGAGGTGTTTAGTGCAACGAACAAGGCAATCAGACTATGCGGCCTTTACCGCCCTCACTTAGCCATAGGAGTTTTGACAATTAATAAAGTTGGCGAAGCCCCTGGTGTTCGGAAGGCCAAATTAGGGGCGTGATACACGCCTAATCGGAAGAAACGATTCTTTGCAAGAAGCGGAAGAAATCTCCAACAATTTGGAACCTCGCGAACAGCTGACCGACTCTCGCCGCATCATGACAGTCCATTTTCGGCTTTCTCTACTGAGGTGCTCGTCCGGAATAACCGGGACACAATCGCAGTAGTTCTCCCTTTACTACCCTAGCCAATATAGTGGAACGTAAGGTAGTAAACACACGAGCCGGGCAACCCAACTATTGACCAAAGACATGATTCGGAGCCGATGCATATAATGCTATAAGTTTGGGGTGCCGAACTGTACTGTAAAAGTGTTCGGACTTTTATTGCCGCGATGCGGGGTGTAATGAAGCCCCTGGCATAGCAGTGCGTACCATGGTGTACGTGTGCAATGAGTAATAGATACTATGGTGAGGAAACGGAAAAAAATGAAGTAATGAGCTGACGCCACCATTTGTTCACCATTGTGATGTAACTAGTACGTCGAGGTGTACTTTGTACAAGTAATGCGATGAGCGAGTAAGGCTATTTAACGTGTCGTTACCAAGGGCGAGCTGCGTGTTGGTATGTAAAACAAGTGTGGTAATCGTTTATTAGATATCACCTGGGGGTTCCCCTGTATGCCAAAGCACCTTGCCTCCTTGGTGTGTTCTGGAAGCGGGTTGTCCGTATAGACCTCGAAAAGGGAAGAAAACCCATTAAAAAGGTAAGAGCGGGCGAATCCCAGGGTCGGTCAAGCCGTACTGTGGATCGCGAACGAGTTATATCTCCTTAGATACCCGTGGGGGTTTTGAATGCGTAGTTTATGTACGAGCGGCAGTAATGCCGTTGCCTCATCGGGGCTGGGACGGAGGACAAATTGATAATTCGGCTCGTGACGAGCCGAGCTGTCCTGCTGCAGTGTTTTCCGAACCCTCTTGATGATGTCCAGGGGCTCGGCAGCCGGATTATGATGCTGCTTGAGAAGGCCGCTCTGTATTTCTGCTGCTAGGGCGGCGGTGTGCTCCTCTGTACGGAGGGAGCGGTTCGTGTTTCCATTTACTGTAATGACGCCACGTGGACTGGGCATCTTGAGCTTGAGATAAGCATAATGTGGTATTGCGTTGAATCTAGCGAACGCGGTTCGTCCAAGCAGGGCGTGATAGCCGCTGCAAAATGGGACAATATCGAAGATTAGGTCTTGGCTTCGGAAGTTATCCGGGGAACCGAATACTACCTCCAGCGTTATTGAGCCTGTATAACGGGCCTCTATGCCTGGTATGACTCCTTTAAAGGTAGTCTTTGTTGGTTTGATTCATGAGGGGTTAATGCCCATCTTCCGCACTGTGTCCTGATAGAGCAGGTTGAGGCTGCTACCACCGTCCATTAGGACTCGTGTCAGGTGAAATCCGTTGATGATTGTCGGGGTAAACGACCACGGGTAGCCTAACCGACTACCCCTGGTTCTTCAGAAGATTTATCAGGCCTTTGGGCCTTCAAGCACTCCAAGCATTTGGGCCGCCTTCCCCGGCCGGCTACCACTAAAGCCGACTCCCGGAAGGCGACCCAGCCTCACCGACTCCAAGAAGCCGGCCAAGAGAAACGCCGACTCCTAGAAGCCGGCCGAGACCACAACCGCCCCTACATAACGACGACCTGACGGGGCATGGCCACAGTGCGGCCCACGACCCCCGAAGCCCGAGGCAGGCATGGTTACAGGAGGCCGTACGGGAGGGATGTCTCCCGTGCGGCCGGGCACTGTAGCCATGCCAGCTACGACGTCATCCACGACCCACTCCTGCACGGCCCAAGGACTGCGGGCCCCTTCAGCCAGAGGGAGGCGTGAAGGCGGCCCGGCCTTTCCTAGTCGGCCAGGAGCATAGCCGGCCTCCAGAAGCCGGCGACTCCCTTCCTCGAAGCAGGAGCCCATTTAAGGAGATAAGACGAGGCGAGGCTACAGTGATAGCCCCCGACGCGGATCACTGTAGCCACGCTTACCTCGACAAAGCCCTCATCATCAGAGGTGCGGCTACAGTAAGCAGCCGCCGACAAGACCCTAGGCGGTGGGGCCGGCCTGCCGACCGAGTAGCCGGCAGCCGGCGGGACCCAGCAGCCGGCGGAGGAGCCGGCAGGCGTAGACACTGACGGCTGGGGCCAGTTCCCAGTCGGATTACCATTGTACCCCCGGGGGGTAGGCCTATATAAACCCCCCGGAGCACCCATGCAAAGGGTTGGCACCTCTGCATGTTTGGCTTCCAAGCATAGCACACGCACACACACCATAGATAGAGAGAAGCAAGAGCTAGCCTTGTTCTTCTTCTCCCTTGATCCCAACAGCTCTAGGAGCGATTGTAGCTACTCTTTATCGAGCTAGTGATCATGCGGAGACCCCGCAGAGCAGGACTAGGGGTGTTATCTCCTCGGAGAGCCCCGAACCTGGGTAAGATTCGCCGGCGTGCATGTCTTCGCCTCATCCCGTTTCCAGGCACCGGCGACGTTTTATTGGCTCCCACAATGATAAGCCATCCTTTGGCATATGTCGCACCAACCACCCGACATTTGGCGCCCACCGTGGGGCCAGGTGCACCGTCGTCCGGAGACCTGTTCTGGACGGGAACTTTCTTCCTTCCCCGCGAGCGCAGCCAGCCTGCTGCGCCCGATGGCGTTTGCCCCGACGCGCTGCAAGGCTTCGACGACGCCTGCGCAGCGAGCCGCCTCGCCGATCTGCTCGGCGAGACTCGCATCTCCGACGAGCCTGCGTCCGACGCAGGCACCGACTACCCCGAGAGCCGCCTCGTCAGCCTCCTCGACCAACTTCACGTCTCCAGCGAGCCTGCTGCGGACATGGAGTCTGTCGGCTCCACCGACCCGATGCTCATCGACTCCGACACCGCGTCGCTCGACGCCTACCCCTCCGACGTGGTGGTCTTCGACGACCCACTCCCTCGAGCTGACAGCGGCAGCAGCGCTGTCACCGAAGTGCTGGTCATCAGCCACGTCTCCAACTCGGGCGAGAGCGCCCGCGACGCTCAGCAAGCAGCGATGCACGACCTCTCCATCCCCCTCCCGGCCGACGCCGACGCCGAGACCCTGGAGGCACGCCGTCTTGCCCTCATCACGGAGAGCAAGAAGATAGCCTCGATGAGACGCCTCACCGAGGCCCACCAGTGCGAAGTCGACCGCGCCGCCTTCGGGACGCCGCCGCCGAGCGGCCCGAGCCGAGCCGGCTTCATCCAGAAGCGCGGCGCAGCCGTTGCCAGCATGCTGGGCGCAGATCGCCCCGTCTACGCCACCCCGCTCGAGAATCTGCGAGCCGCTCAGGCGGCAGCAGAGGAGCTCAATGGGCTGGGAGCCGATGAGCTCCCCTACATGACAAGACGGATCCAGCAGCTGATCGACGCGGCTGCAGAACGACACGAAGCCGGCGCCCGTGCCGATAGTCAACCTCCGCGCCGGGAGCACGCCGCAACGTCCCGCTCGCCGACTGCGAGCGGCACGCGCCAGAAGAAAGACAAGGAGCCGGCTGCCAGCCGCAGCCGGACCCGCATCACTATCGAGCGCGACGCGGAAGGCCGCCCTCGGGCGGTTGAACATCAGGGAAACCTGCCTCCTCCCCCGCCTTGAAGAGAAAGACGCCTCACTCCACCGCTTGTCACCCATCCGACTCTTGGCGACCGACTCGGCCGCCGAGAAGGAGTCGGCGAGAGCGACGCCCGCCACAGGATCGACCGCCTGGCCCGATCCTTGGCGTTAGAAGAAGAAGACGATGTCGGTCCGCCATGCTTTGGCCCCCGCATCCGCGACGGGCCCTTTCCCAAAGGGTTCTCGCTCCCCAGAGACACGCCCAAGTACAACGGCTCGGTGAAGCCGGAAGATTGGCTCATCGACTACTCCACAGCCGTCAGCATCGCCAACGGCAACCGGCGCGTTGCCGTGAAGTACGTCCCCCTGATGCTGCAGGGCACGGCGCGCACATGGCTCAACAGCCTCAAGCCCTACAGCATCAACAGTTGGCCGGACTTCACTGAAGTTTTCGTCTGCAACTTCACTAGCACCTACAAGCGGCCTCCCAAGCCTCGCCAGCTCTCCCTCTGCGTCCAAGGGCCCAACGAGTCGACCCGCGACTACCTCACGCGATGGGCCGAGCTCCGCAACTCCTGCGAGGGAGTGCATGAGGTCCAGGCCATCGAGTACTTCACTGCTGGGTGCCGAGAGGGCACCCTCCTCAAGCACCGACTCCTCTGCGACGAGCCGGCTACCCTCGATGAGTTGCTGATCACCGCCGACAAGTACGCCACTGCCGACTCCTCCATGAAGACCGAGCTCCGAGTGGACGCCTCGGGGAAGGTAGTCGCTCCGGCTCCCAAGACGCCGGCTGCCGACCCAAACCGGCGCCCCTACCAGAACGACCACAAGTGCAAGGGCCCCATGCCGACTTCCTCCAGACGGCAGGTGGCCACCATTGAAGACGAGCAGCCCGAAGAGCGGCCTGCTCCCAAGAAGAAGGGAGGCCGGCCGCCCTAGCAGCCGTCCTTCTCCTACGAACAAGCACTCGATGCCCCCTGCAAGTTCCACAGCGGCGCGAAGCCGTCCAACCATACAACACGGAAATGCCACTAGCTCACCCGCATCACCAAGGGCGAAGGGATAGTGCCGCCTCCGCCTCCCGGCCCGCCGCCTCCAGCTCCCCAGCAGCCGGCGGCCCGGCCGGCAGTCGGCGCCATCCAAGACGAGTTCCCCGAAGCGCATGACGCCTATGTCGTCTTCACGAGTCAAGTCGACGACAAGCGCAGCCGACGCCGGCAGCACCAAGAAGTAAACGCAGTCGCCTCTAGCACCGCCGAGTTCATGCACTGGTCGGAAAAACCCATCAGCTGGAGCCAGGCCGACCACCCAGAGGTGATGCCTTCGCCTGGCTCCTATGCTATGGTTTTGGACGTCACCCTTGCGACGGAGAGGCGAGCTGCCAGATTTTCCCACGTCCTGATAGACGGCGGAAGCAGCATCAACATACTGTACCGCGACACCATGGACAAGCTGAACATCAAAGCAAAGCAGCTCATGCCGAGCCGCACTGTCTTCCATGGTATCGTACCCGGCCTATCTTGCTCTCCAATCGGCAAGATCAAAATGGATGTTCTCTTCGGAGACAAAGATCACTTCCGCCGGGAAGCAATATGGTTCGAGGTGGTGGACCTGGAGAGCCCCTATCATGCGCTACTTGGCCGACCTGGTTTGGCCAAGTTCATGGCTGTGCCCCATTATGCCTATCTGAAGATGAAGATGCCGAGCTTGAAGGGGATCATCACGGTAGCCGGCGACTACAAGAAGTCCATCGAGTGTGCCATGGCCAGCAGCCGGCTGGCCGAGTCCCTCGTGGTGGCGGAAGAGAAGAAGATGCTGGAACGGGTTGTGGCCATGGCCGGCAAGCAGCCGACCTTGTCCCCCAACCCCAAGGGCTGTGATGCGCAGGGCTCCTTCCAGCCTGCCAAAGAGACAAAGAAGATACCTCTAGACCCAGAGCACCCGGAGAGGTTCGCCGTGATTGGGGCGAACTTGGACAGTAAATAGGAAGGCGAGCTCGCCGACTTCCTCCGTGAGAATCGAGACATCTTTGCATGGTCCCCAAAGGACATGCTGGGTGTCCTGAAGGATTTCGCCGAGCACAAATTACATGTCCGAGCTGATGCGAAGCCGGTCAAGCAACCCCTCCGCCGACTATCAGAAGAGAAGCGAAGAATCGTGGGAGAAGAGATAGCCCGGCTCCTCGCAGCCGGCTTCATCATGGAAGTGTTCTTTCCAGAATGGCTTGCCAATCCAGTTCTGGTTTTGAAGAAGAATAACAAGTGGCGCATGTGTATAGACTACACAAGCTTGAACAAGGCCTGCCCAAAGGATCCGTTTGCTTTGCCACGGATTGACCAAGTGATAGACTCTACAGCCGGATGCGAGCTGTTGTGTTTTTTGGATGCATACTCAGGGTATCATCAGATCAAGTTGGACCCAGCTGACCGCCTGAAGACTGCCTTCATCACACCCTTTGGAGCTTTCTGCTACCTGACAATGACATTCGGCTTGAGAAACGCCGGTGCCACTTTTCAGCGTTGCATGCAGAAATGTCTCTTGAAACAACTCGGCAGAAATGCCCACGTCTACGTAGATGACATTGTGGTGAAGACAGAGAAGCGCGGTACCTTGCTGGAAGACCTGAAGGAAACATTTGCCAACTTGCGCCGATTCCAGATCAAGCTCAACCCCGAGAAGTGCGTGTTCGGAGTACCAGCCGGCCAGCTGCTAGGCTTCCTGGTCTCCGAACGCGGCATTGAGTGCAACCCTGTCAAGATCAAGGCCATCGAGAGGATGGAGATACCCACCAAGCTGCGAGATGTGCAGAAGTTCACTGGCTGCTTAGCCTCCCTGAACCGTTTTATCAGCCGACTAGGAGAGAAGGCCCTCCCCCTGTACCGACTCATGAAGAAGTCCACTCACTTTGAGTGGAATGATCAAGCCGACCAAGTCTTCCATGAGTTGAAGAAAATGTTGACCACTCCGCCTGTCCTGGCCGCGCCGACTGAGAAGGAGCCCATGCTCCTCTACATCGCCGCGACAAGCCGAGTCGTCAGCACTGTTGTTGTGGTCCAGCGCCCGGAGGAAGGCCGAGCCCAGCTGGTCCAGAGGCCGGTCTACTATCTCAGCGAAGTACTATCCAGCTCAAAGCAAAACTACCCACACTACCAGAAGATGTGCTATGGGGTGTACTTCGCTGCCAAGAAATTGAAGCCCTACTTCCAAGAGCACCCCATCACGGTCGTGTGCACTGCCCCGCTCGCCGAGATCATAGGCAGCCGGGATGCATCCGGCCGGGTGGCCAAATGGGCCATTGCCTTGGCGCCCTATACGATCTTCTATCAACCCCGCACCGCCATCAAGTCGCAAGCATTGGCCGACTTCCTCGTCGACTGGGCCGAGACCCAGTACTTACCACCGGCTCCCGACTCTACCCATTGGCAGATGCACTTTGACGGGTCCAAGATGCGCACCGGCTTGGGAGCCGGCATCGTCCTCACCTCTCCCAAAGGCGACAAGCTCAAGTACACGCTGTAGATCCACTTCGCCGCCTCCAACAACGTGGCCGAGTACGAGGCGCTCGTACATGGGCTCCGGCTAGCCAAAGAGCTCGGCATACGCCGGATCCTGTGCTACGGCGACTCCGACTTAGTGGTCCAGCAATCATCTGGCGATTGGGACGCCAAGGACGCGAACATGGCGAGCTACCGCTTCCTCGTCCAGCAGATGAGCGGATACTTCGAAGGGTGCGAGTTCCTTCACGTGCCAAGGGCCGACAACGACCAAGCAGATGCCCTAGCACGGATCGGCTCCACCCGACAAGCCATACCGACTGGCGTCTCCCTCCAGCGCCTCCTCAAGCCGTCCATCAAGCCGTCTCTAGAGTCGGATTCCATCTTCGTACCGCCTGCGCTAGAAACAGCCGGATCCGGCTCAAGAAATCCCGCAGGCGGCACGGGGACTTCGACGACTGCCCCGGGAACTGACGTAGTCGCACCCGGCCCAGGGACCTCAGAGCCCGGCCCGGGGACTGCAACGACGCAATAAGTGGTGGTCGACCCCAACGCAACACCCAACCCACCCACCCGAGTCATGGTGGCCACGATAACAGCAGAAGAAGTCACAGCTCCCTCATGGGCCTAGCCCATCCTCAAGTTCCTAGTCAGCAGAGAGCTGCCGACTGATGAGATCGCAGCAAGACTAGTGCAACGACGAGCCGCAGCATACACAATAATCAACAGGGAGCTTGTGAAGCGCAGCGTCACTGGAGTCTTCCAGCGTTGCGTCGAGCCAGAAAAAGGAGTGGCAATCCTCAAAGACATCCACCAAGGCGAATGCGGCCACCACGCCGCCTCAAGATCCCTCGTGGCCAAGGCTTTCCGCCATGGGTTCTTCTGGCCGACTGCCTTGGAGGATGCTAAAGAAATAGTCAAGACCTGCAGAGGATGTCAAGTCTTCAGTTCCAAACAACACCTGCCGGCTTCTGCCCTCAAGACCATTCCCCTCACCTGGCCTTTCGCCATCTGGGGACTGGACATGGTGGGCCCTTTCAAGACAGCCCGCGGTGGCATGACACACCTGCTCGTTGCGGTGGACAAGTTCACAAAGTGGATCGAAGCCAAGCCCATCAAGAAGCTGAACGGGCCGACTGCCGTGACATTCATCACCGACATCACCACTCGGTACGGCGTGCCGCACAGCATCATCACCGACAACGGCACAAACTTCGCCAAAGGCGCGCTGGCACGTTTCTGCGCAACACAGGGCATCCGACTGGACTTAGCGTCCGTTGCCCACCCGCAGTCAAACGGCCAGGTCGAGCGAGCAAATGGACTTATCCTCTCCGGCATCAAACCCCGACTGGTTGTACCACTGGAGCGATCGGCCGGCTGCTGGCTCGAAGAACTGCCGGCTGTCCTCTGGAGTCTGCGCACTACACCCAACAAGTCAACCGGCTTCACTCCATTCTTCCTCGTGTACGGTGCCGAGGCTGTCATCCCAACAGACATCGAGTTCGACTCGCCTCGGATCACCATGTACACGGAGGAGGAAGCCAAAGAAGCAAGAGAAGACGGCGTCGACCTACTGGAAGAAGGCCGGCTGTTAGCCCTCAGCCGGTCCGCCATCTACCAGCAAGGCCTGCGCCGCTACTACAACCGCAAGGTCAAGCCAAGATCCTTCCAAGAGGGCGACCTTGTGCTCCGGCTGATCCAGCGAACAGCCGGCCAGCACAAGATCTCGGCCCCTTGGGAAGGCCCCTTCGTCGTCAGCAAGGCACTCGGCAACGACTCCTACTACTTGATCGACGCGCAAAAGCCAAGAGCACGCAAGAGAGACGACTCCGGCAAGGAGTCGGAGCGACCATGGAACGCAAACCTCCTAAGACGATTTTACAGCTGAAAAGCAGTATGTATCACGCTACCCCTTTTTTGTATTAAGTTACAAACCAACAGGCCCCCCGAACAGTACTCGGGGACTGCCTTTTATTTATCTATGGATGACGAGTGTCATATCCATGAATGTCTTATTACATTTTGAATTCTTTTCCGGCACCGGGTCCGACTAGTCGGCCCGGGGACTGGCCGCCTTAAGCTATATTATAAGTTCTTCCCGAAGTCAGCAAAGTAGTGCGCTGGCTCCCCAGTCCTCTCTTGTTGAAAGTCGCAGCTCAAAGAACTGACTGTCCGACTAGCAAGAGAGAAGACAGAAAGGACGCCCACACGAAAACGGCTAAGGAACAACTAACCTATATAGCAAAAAGACGGCCTCTATATACGCCTGCCGACTGTCACAACAGCCGGCTGGCCGGCTTCCTAAAAAGCTTAGCTTAAGTCTGGCAGAGCTAAAAGTACTTCCCCCTCCCCAATCGGCCAGGCACTCCCCGGCTGCAGTTTGTAGAACAGCTGTTTGACTAGGGAGACGGCAACCAAGGGAGGGCGGCAAAGGAAAAAAGCAGAAGGACAAAAAGCAAAAGTACAAGGAAAAGCCGATTGCATAACTTATATACATAAAGCCGCCTAAAGGCTGGCAACATAATTAAGTTTGAATACACCCAGTGGGTGGAATTGCGCAGACTTAACCGAACATTGTTCAAAGTAACAAGACAGGAAAACAAAGTAAGAAGACTAAGGCATGACTTGGAGGCCGAGTTGGTCGGTGAAGGCAGCTCGCCGGCTGAGGGAGTGGCCGCCTAGCTGGTCCCGGCTTGACCACCTCCCGCGGCAGGAGACGCACTCGCACGCGACGTAGTGCTGGAGGCGCGGTCAGGCTGGCCGGCTTCTCCACCAGCCGGCTCGGCGCCTTCACCCTCCTCCTCCTCCTCACCCTCGTCGCTGGAGTCGATCTCCTCCGCCGATTCCTCGCCGTACGCCGGGTCCAGCCCGAACCAATCTTCCGGCTGGGCGACTCCATTGTCGTCCACCTCGGGGGCGAAGACGTTGGTGTCGGTGTAGTCGACGATCGCCGAAGCTCGCCGAATGATGGCCGGCCGCGCCGGCTCGAGCTCCGTGTCGGCTTGCTGCCGCCAGGTCGCCAGCTGGTCCAAGTTCAGGCCGGGATACCAGGCCTTGACGAACTCCAGCGCCCGCCTGGCGCCGGAGCGAGCCGCTGACGCCTTCCAAGCCTCGAAGCGCCCGACGGCCACCTCCAGCCAGTCGGCGGTCCGACTGGGAGTGCGCGGGATCACTTGGCCGGGCCAGAGGGCGGCCAGGACCTGCGACCCGGCACGCTGAAGCCGGCGGAGCAGCCTGTGAGCCGGCTGGATACGAGCCTGGATCGCCAGGAGCTGCTCCTCCAGCGAGCGTCCGGCAGTCGGCAAAATCTCGAAGCCGGCTTGCCTCTTCGCCTGGCGACGAGCTTCGATGGCCTGGTTGGCGGCAGTGGAATAGCCGGGGAAGTACTCTGCGCAGAAAAGAAAAGAAGAACCCCAAATCAGAAAAACAAGTCGAAGTAGCAGATGGCAAGAGAGGATGAAGGGGCAGACGACTTACCGTCAACCAGATCCTCAATCTGGCCATAGCCGGAGACCAGAGTCTGCCTGGCCTCTGCCCAGCCGGCTGCCTCCGTCTCGAACTCGGCCTGGAGGGTGGCTTCGCGATCCTGCGCAGCCTTCAGCGCAGCCTTGTGGCCTTCCTCCTGGTCGGCCAGCTTCTTGACCAGGCGGTCGCGCTCCTGCACCAAGGCGGCGAGCTCCGCGTCCCTGGCACGAAGAGCAGTCTGGGACTCCCCCAGCTGTGCCCTCAGACTGGCGTTGGCCGCTGCAGAGATAGAAGAACAAGAAGAATGATGAGAAATCATCAAGGAAGATCCGAGCCGACTGCTCAGCAGTCGGCCCGAATCTCGGGGACTACACCCAGTGGGTGCGCTGACGCGCCCCCACATGAGATAAAGATCAAGTTACATACATCGGCTTTCAGTGAGATCGGCGGTCTTCTGCGTCAGCTCCCGAGCCTGGGAGTTGAAGGCGGCCGCTCGGAGGTTGTGATAGTCCTGCAAGATGGACAGAAGATCGACGTGAGAACGAAAGCAACGATGAGAAATCATCAAGGAAGATTCGAGCCGACTGCTCAGCAGTCGGCCCGAATCTCGGGGACTACACCCAGTGGGTGCGCTGACGCGCCCCCACGAGAGAAATCAAGAAGAAGATGAGAATACTAACCCGGATGGCAGCCCGCGTGGCGAGGAATTCGTCGGTGAACTGCCTCAGCGCCGCGGCTTGGCCCTGGAGCCGGGTCCGGACGTCTTGCGCAGCGCTGTTCACCATGGCTGTCCCTCCGCCTGGCGTCCACCCTGAGGTAGCGCTGGCCGCCTCCGCGTCTCGGGCCGACGAGCTGGAGCCCACGGCCGGCCGTGGCTCCGACGCCGCTTTCTGCGGCTCCGACGCGGCCTTCCCTGCGCGCCGGCTTGGCGGAACCCGGACCGCCACCGCAGCTCCCGCGGTCGGCTCGCCTTCCGCCAACTGTGCGGGCGTAGGCTCAGTCTGGCCGCCTTGGGCCGCCCCAGTCGGAGGAGTCGGCCCCGGCGCCTCCCTCAATAAGATGACGTCGTCGCCGCTCCCTCCCAGATCCGGCTGGGAACCACTGGCTCCCCCTGGCGAGGGATCCGCGCCCCCGGGCGCCATGGTGCGCAGGGGGGTGACCATCAAGGCCTCCCCTGCCGCCGCTTCGGCCTCGACCTCTGCCTGGGCCTTGGCTGCGGCCTCGGCAAGCGCCTTCGCCGCCTCCTCCTCCCGAGCTGCCTGGGCGGCGGCTGCCCTCCGTGCCTCCGCCTCCCGCGCTTCCCGCTCCTCCCGCACCTCCCGCGCGTTCCTTTCCGTCACCTCCAGGAGGGCGGCGCGGGGATCTACGCGGCGGGTGGTGCTTCTAGAGCCCCCTGGCGACTCGACAACGGAGCCGGCAGCCGCCCGCTCGAGTGACAGTGGAGCTCTGATCAAAGAAAAGAAGACAAAGGTTCAGAAAACCACCCAAGAAAAGAAAGAAGGAGAATACACAGAAAGAGAGAAAGCTTACGCTGACACAGCCTGCGGCTGCTTCACCACTCTGCGGAAGCGAGCCGCCTTCGCGGCCGCCTCTTCCCGCCTGGTGGCCGCCGCCCCACCCCTGGGCTTCTTCGACCGGCTACCGAACATGCCCTGGGTGGCGCGACGTTTCTGGCCTCTACCCCGAGCAGGCTGCGCGCCGGAGGAGCCCGCGCCGCGTCCGGAGGCCGGCTGACGGGGCGGGACGGCTTCGGCTTCATCCTCGTCCGGCCAGTCGTTGAAGGTCGCGGAGAACCCGGCGCCGCCTGCTTCGCCGCCGGCTTGGCCGCCGGCCGGCTCGGTGGCATCCTCCATATGGACCGCCCCCAGATCGGGGTCCTCCTGGTCGTGCTCGGTCCGGTCGGGGACGAAGCGGCGCTCCACGTCCGCTCCGCCGGCCGGCCGAAGCAGAGGATTCTGTCAAAAAACGAGCCGACTGAGTTAGAGGCGGCCCAGAGGAACTCGGCGACAAAGCTGAGAGAGAAAGAGAGAAAAAGAGAAGGGGAGCGTACCGTAGGCGGAGGATTGGCGCGGCTATATGGCTCCTTGCCGAATTGCCAGTCGTCGGGAAGCTGGCAGTTGGCGAGGTAGTTCACCATGTCGGCCGCGTCGGCCTGCGGCATCTCCTTGGTGCACATCCGGCTCGGATCGAGCGGGCCGCTCATCTGACAGATCACATGAGGCCGGCTCTGGAGCGGGAGGACCCGTCGCGTGACGAACGCGGCCAGAAGGTCGGGCCCCGTCAGGCCCTCCGACTGGACCATCACCCGCAGGCGGGCGATGGCGGCGTTCCCTCCCTGCGATAGCGTCACCGCCCGGAAGGACCACTGGGGCAGCCTCCCCACCGGTGGGCGGGCTATGTAAGCCGGCAGGTTGATGTAGTCGCCCCGGGGAGCGATGTTCCGCACGTAGAAGTATGATTTCTGCCACTTCTTCACCGATTGGATCAGCGTGATGACGGGGAAGGGGTTGTCGGCGCCCGATCTCCGCGACGCGATGAAGGCGCCAGTGTGGGCCGGCACGCCCTTGCTGCGCGTACCCAGCTTCGACTAGAAGAATTCCCCCCAAAGTTCGAGGGTGGGGAGGACGCCGAGATAGCCCTCGCATAGGGTGACGAAGGCCGACAGCAGCACCACCGCGTTGGGGGTGAGGTGGTGCGGCTGGAGCTGATAGTAGTCCAGCCAGGAGCGGAAGAAGGCGCTCACTGGCAGTCCGAAGCCGCGCAGGAAGTGCGAGCGGAAGACCACCCGCTCGCCCTCCTGCGGCGCCGGCCTGACCTCCTTCTCCGGCGCGAGGCGGACCTCCACTTTGTCCGCGCTGGGCAGACGCCGGGTGTCGCGGAGGAAGTCGATGTGGTCGTTGTGGACGATGGAGCCATCCCAATCCCCGCCGAGCTGCTCTACGTGGGGAGGCATGGCGGAGGCTGGCACGGCGGCGGAGGAGCGTGCGAAGGAAGAGCGCGGTGGCGAGGCGCTGTCGCAGGAACGAGCAAGGCGAGAAGACGAAGGGAGTAGGAGGAGCGTGCGAGGGTCTGCCGCCCTCCACCTCCCCCTACTTATAGCCTCACGCGGCCGAAGAGGCCGGACGTGGGGGGAGACATGGGATTAACTACGCTCACTCCCCACGACTCGCGTTTATTACGCATAAAGTGCGAGCCGAAACTGCCGCACGGAACGTGCGGGCGGTTTCGGGATACAAAGGATCCGCGCCCGGGCCGGGGCGCGGACGTGGCGGGCCCCCTCCCTGCGGCGACGTCCCGTCACGCGCGTGGGGTGGCAGGCTTTCCGGCCACGTGGCACGCCACGGCCCGAGGCCGGCCCGCGGCCCGGTGCACAAGCCCGCGGGTTCCCGCCTCCCGACTCCAGAAGAATTCGACTAAGGGCGGCACGCCTGCACCAAGGCCGGCTCCCAGCTGCCGGCTTGTCACGATAGGAAGCTGACCGAGCTTCTCGAACCCCACTCCACCTCGAAGCCCAATCAGCTTCGGGGACTACTGTCGGGGTAAACGACCACGGGTAGCCTAACCGACTACCCCTGGTTCTTCAGAAGATTTATCAGGCCTTTGGGCCTTCAAGCACTCCAAGCATTTGGGCCGCCTTCCCCGGCCGGCTACCACTAAAGCCGACTCCCGGAAGGCGACCCAGCCTCACCGACTCCAAGGAGCCGGCCAAGAGAAACGCCGACTCCTAGAAGCCGGCCGAGACCACAACCGCCCCTACATAACGACGACCTGACGGGGCATGGCCACAGTGCGGCCTTTGACCCCCGAAGCCCGAGGCAGGCATGGTTACAGGAGGCCGTACGGGAGGGATGTCTCCCGTGCGGCCGGGCACTGTAGCCATGCCAGCTACGACGTCATCCACGACCCACTCCTGCACGGCCCAAGGACTGCGGGCCCCTTCAGCCAGAGGGAGGCGTGAAGGCGGCCCGGCCTTTCCTAGTCGGCCAGGAGCATAGCCGGCCTCCAGAAGCCGGCGACTCCCTTCCTCGAAGCAGGAGCCCATTTAAGGAGACAAGACGAGGCGAGGCTACAGTGATAGCCCCCGACGCGGATCACTGTAGCCACGCTTACCTCGACAAAGCCCTCATCATCAGAGGCGCGGCTACAGTAAGCAGCCGCCGACAAGACCCTAGGCGGTGGGGCCGGCCTGCCGACCGAGTAGCCGGCAGCCGGCGGGACCCTCCAGCCGGCGGGACCCAGCAGCCGGCGGAGGAGCCGGCAGGCGTAGACACTGACGGCTGGGGCCAGTTCCCAGTCGGATTACCATTGTACCCCCGGGGGGTAGGCCTATATAAACCCCCCGGAGCACCCATGCAAAGGGTTGGCACCTCTGCATGTTTGGCTTCCAAGCATAGCACACGCACACACACCATAGATAGAGAGAAGCAAGAGCTAGCCTTGTTCTTCTTCTCCCTTGATCCCAACAGCTCTAGGAGCGATTGTAGCTACTCTTTATCGAGCTAGTGATCATGCGGAGACCCCGCAGAGCAGGACTAGGGGTGTTATCTCCTCGGAGAGCCCCGAACCTGGGTAAGATTCGCCGGCGTGCATGTCTTCGCCTCATCCCGTTTCCAGGCACCGGCGACGTTTTATTGGCTCCCACAATGATAAGCCATCCTTTGGCATATGTCGCACCAACCACCCGACAATGATTGGGTCAAGGACCAGTGCGGCTGAACCACCATGGCGGATGCTGGTTGGATGATCTCGGCGATCGAAGGTGATCGGGAATGACGACCACGGATTGAATTTTGGGGCGACTGGCTCTACCGCGTAGACGTCCTTGAGTGCTCGCTTACGCTCCCTTTTTGGGATGTGCGTGGCGTATATCATGTTCACCATTTTGACTTGAGGGGGAAATGTCTTTTGACCCCAGTGCTTGGCTGCCGGAGCTCCTCGTCATCGTCCTCGCTCTGTGATTCCCCTTTTTTGCTGTTTACCTTGCTTTCTTGTCTAAAGACTCGGCAATCTCTGTTAGTATGGTTTGCCGGTTTGTCTGGGGTGCCATGTATTTGGCAAGGGCGATCGAGTATGCGGTCCAAGCTGGATGGTCTTCCGCTGCTCCTTTTATAGGGCTTCTTTCGCTGGCCAGACTTGGAGCCACTGAATCCGGCATGAACTGTTGTGTCATCGATGTTATCGCCGTTGCTGTGGCGTTTGTGTCTGTTGTGCTAGAGCTTGCCGGTGCTGTTGTTGGCCTCGGAGGGGCCTGTTTTGTTGGCTGTGTTTGAACTGCGAGCGAGCCAACTATCCTCTCCCGCACAAAAGCGGGTCATAAGTGCCGTGAGGGCTGCCATGGATCTCAGTTTTTCCTGGCCGAGGTGACGGGCGAGCCATTCGTCCCAGATGCTATGCTTAAAGGCTGCTAGGGCTTCAGCATCCGGATAGTCGACGATTTGGTTCTTTTTGGTTAGGAACCTAGTCTAGAATTTTCTGGCTGATTCTCCAGGTTGTTGAACTATGTGGCTTAAGTCATCGGCGTCTGGTGGCCGGACATATGTACCTTGGAAGTTGTCGAGGAAGGCTTCTTCCAAGTCCTCCCAGCTGCCGATGGAGTTCTCAGGCAGACTATTTAGCCAGTGTCGAGCTGTTGAGCTTTAATGGGAGGTATTTGATGGCGTGGAGGTCATCTCCTCGGGCCATGTGGATGTGGAGAATAAAATCTTCGATCCACACTGCTGGATCGGTTGTGCCGTCGTATGATTCGATATTGACGGGCTTGAACCCCTCGGGGAATTCGTGATCCAGTACTTGATCTGTGAAGCAGAGAGGGTGTGCGGCACCTCTGTATCGGGCCACATCGCGGCGTAGCTCTGATGGAGTTTGTCTGCGGTATTCAGCCCGGGCGTAGTTAGGTTTGTCATGTCCGAATAGGTAGCCGTCGTCGTGCCTTGAGGCACGTCCTCGCGATCCGTAGATCGATCTTGTATGTCCTGCTATACTATCCAGGGTTTGCCGGAGATCGTATGTATGGTCCCGAGCTGCTCTGTCCCTGTTTTTGCGAGGCGGTGGGGCGGGCTGTTGTTCGTCCTGAGTTGCCGTTTTATCCCGACTGCGGGGTGGCCGGTCCGCCGTTCTATCCCGACCACATGGTGGTCGGTCCGCGTTGCGCAAGGGAGGTATGGGATCTGGTGCCTCCTCATCAAACTGAGGTAGCAGTCTGCGTTTTGGGTAGCTCTTGGCTGGGCGCTTGAGTCCGTATTCTTCAGCTGTCAAGACATCGGTCCATCTGTCAACGAGCAGATCTTGTTCGGCTTGAAGTTGCTGTTGTTTCTTTTTCAGGCTCCTTGCATTGGCTATGAGCTGAAGTTTAAAGCGCTCCTGCTCTAGAGGATCCTCAGGCATGATGAAATCGTCGTTGCCGAGGCTTGTCTCCTCCTTGGAGGGTGGACGGTAACTATCGTCCTCCGAGTCATCTTCTACGGCCTGTTCATCGGGGTTATCTTGCCCGTTGTCGTTTTCTTCCTGTTCGGATGTAGCTCCGACAGGGTCTTCGTTGTTTTCGGCGTCGCCTGGAGTGCTGTTTTCTCCGGTGCCGGTGTTGCCATCTTTTGAGCGTCGAGTCTTAGAGCAGCGTTTGGCGCGCCGGCGTTTGGACTGCGTCGCAGAAGGCTTATTCGCGTCTGGCTCTTCTTTGTCGTCGCCAGATTCTTTAGGTGTATCAACCATGTACACGTCATACGAAGAGGTGGCCGTCCAGCGTCCAGTAAATGGTGGGTCTTAGCCTTGATCCTTGTTGGCATCATCGTCCATATCGTCGATGTCTTCGGAGCCATAGTCAAGCACGTCGGTTAAGTCATCGACGGTGGCTATGAAGTGGGTAGCAGGTGGGAAGCAAAATTCCTCGTCATCCGCCTCTAATTCGAACTGAACATAGTTCGGCTGTGAGTCCTCCAAGGATAAGTTCTTTAAAGAATTTAGCACATCACCAAAAGGTGAGTGCTGGAAGAAGTCTGCGGTGCCAAATTTGAAAATCGATAACCAATCCAGCTCGGTGTCCGTAGGTGCACCTGATCCGGAACGTGTAGCCGAAAACGAGTCCGGAGTTCCCTTGACGCAAGTATTGCAGGATGTGTGCGGCTCCAACGCCGTGGACTTTGTGGCCTCGGAGGGCACGATCTGCTTCGGTTCTGAGGCTGTTGCAGCAACAGGATCCATCTCCTGGGTGTGATCCGATGACAGATTTAAGTCATGTTCATCGGAGAGAGGGGGAGTGACTGCCGCAGTCTCGAATCCATCGAAGATCAAGTCTCCACGGGTATCCGCGGCGCAGTTCAAGCTTCCAAATCTGACCTGACGGCCAGGGGCGTGGCTATCGACCTGCTCCAGATGGC
Source organism: Triticum aestivum (assembly GCF_018294505.1). NCBI lineage: Eukaryota > Viridiplantae > Streptophyta > Magnoliopsida > Poales > Poaceae > Triticum > Triticum aestivum. The sequence continues at coordinate 145,033,970 of NC_057802.1, forward strand.
CAAGCGAGTTGGCCCGCAGTACGAAGTCGCCGAACACAAAGGTTTGTCCGAGGAGGAAGGTTTCTCCCTGAAAGGCGCCATTACTGACGATCGAAGGGGCCATCGAGTCCTTCACTGACGGCACAGTGGAACTCTCAATCAAAGCACCAATGTCGGTGTCAAAACCGGCGGATCTCGGGTAGGGGGTCCCGAACTGTGCGTCTAGGATCGATGGTAACAGGAGACGGGGGACACGATGTTTAACCAGGTTCGGGCCCTCTCTATGGAGGTAATACCCTACTTCCTGCTTGATTGATCTTGATGAATATGAGTATTACAAGAGTTGATCTACCACGAGATCGTAATGGCTAAACCCTAGAAGTCTAGCCTATGTGAATATGGTAATGAATATCTCCTTTCCAGACTAACCCCTCCGGTTTATATAGACACCGGGGGGATCTAGGGTTTACATGGAGTCGGTTACATAAGAAGGAATCTTCATAATTGGTGTACAAGCTTGCCTTCCATGCCAAGTAGAGTCCAATCCAGACACGGGTGCAGTCTTCGGCCTTCATGTCTTCACAGCCCATCAGTCTGGCCCATGGACAACAGGCCGGACGCCCGAGGACCCCTTAGTCCAGGACTCCCTCACACACCATTCAAGATATGCCAGCATTAGGCAACACATCAGGGCAGAAAACAAAGGGAGATGTAGGGTGTGTCACATGCATGGATAGGACAGCTAGCAGAAGACTTCCCAACTCGCACAAAACCGTGTATTTGCATCATCGTAGGTTCTTACGGAAAACTCACCCATACCGAAAGATGAAAGCTGAATTTGATGGTACGGCAGAGGTGTGGGCCCAAGACCCTATGAAGGGGAGGTGGTCCACAACATTGCTAAAAAATTAATGGTGTGCTTGGCAAGAACCACCCTTTGATGGTGAAACAAACACCCAAGGGTCAAGTGTTTAAGAAGAAGTCGGTGTTCTGGAAATTACCTACTGGGAGATTCTACGTGTACATCAGTGCATTGATGTCATGCACGTAGAGAAGAATGTATGTGAAAGCATCCTTGGTACTCTACTCAAGATTAAAGGTAAAAGAAAGGATGGTGACGGTTCACGGCTCGATATGCTTGCTGATCAATCAAAACGCAAGAGTGAAGCAGAAGATGATGACAAATTCATCAAAGCTCGCCAGAGTTACAATTTCAGTACAAAAGAAGCAACATAGTTCTTCACCTATTTGTTGCCAGTTAAGCCACCCTCTTCCTACTGGACAAACATCAGAAGTGTCGTGGATGTGAGCTCAGGTAAAATGAAGTACGGACACATGAAGTCACATGATTGCCACGTAATGTTGACACAAATCCTCCCGGTGGCCATCAGGAATCTGATGGACAAAGATATAAGAAACACACTCATTGACCTCTGTGATTTCTTCAACCAACTATGGCAGAAAGTTGTAGATCCTGAAGAGTTGGATCATATGCAAGATAATATTGCAAGAATATTGTCCAACCTAGAGATGTTTTTCCCACCGTCATTCTTTGATGTCATGGTCCATCTCACTGTGCACCTTGTCGACGAGATAAAGTATTGTGGTCTAGCGTTTCTTCGCAACATGTATCCCTTCGAGCGGTTCATGGGAATACTGAAGCGCTTTTGTCAGAACTGAAACCATCCAAAGGCAAGCATCCTACAAGGTTATACCGCGGAGGAGGTGGTTGAGTTTTGCACCGATTTTACATGAAAAAAAACCTATAGGTTTGCCCCTCCCTCGCCACGAGGGAAGGCTGAAAGGTAAGCCGGTCCTTGCTGGCACGCAAATGGTTGCACCCGGAGAATTGGTAAAGAAAGCCCATTTGACAGTACTGCTTAACAGCCCAGTTCTCAGTGCTTATGCCGAAGAACACTTGGCGGAGATAAGCCAAAGCTTCTTACCAATGGTGCCTTCATCAGATGTGGAGATGAAGGAGCACACTAAGAACTACGCCGAATGGCTGAAGAATCGTTTGGCACAAGGATCCATCGATGACATTGCTACGTGGTTGGCACAAAAGCCATCACCTACGGTGTTGACGTACCAAGCATATGACCTAAATGGATACACGTTCTACACTGAGGAACATGATCAGAAGACCTCATATCAGAATAGCTGTGTTCGAATAGAATGCATGACTGTAAATGAAGCTGATAAAAGGGTATACTACAGAACCATCAAAGATATTTGGGAGCTTGACTATGTGAAAGTTAAGGTGGCATTATTCAGGTGCACATGGATCCCTCTTGGTCAGGTAAGGATTGATGAGTACATGAAGACCTGTGTTAACAGGACAACGATGGCATATCATGCGGACCCATTCATTCTTGCCAGCATCTACCCAGATTTTCTTTGTGGATGACCCCTTGCATAAGAACTTCCATTTAGTGATGCATGGGAAGATAAGGGTACTGGGTGTTGACGATGTTGCCGATGAGGATGAGTACGATGAATTTGATGACTTGCCAGCCAAGGGATCATGCACCCGTGTAACAGACAAGCGTAAAATCATCATAAATCCCAAGTTCATTCGGGGTCAACGTAATGATCCCAGTTCCCCCATGTACAAGGGAATTAAGTCGTAGAACTAGTCTTTATGCCTACCATGCAACTTAATTCATTCAATTTAGAACTGCCCCGTGTACTGAATTTGTGAGTTATGCCCGGTTTTTTGTTGATTTAAGAACCATTAATATGTTGACCTTGATATGCTGTCAGCTTACGCAATGAATATGAACTATTTTTTGTTATTATTATTATTATTATTATTATTATTATTATTATTATTATATCATAGAGGTAGCACACTCAATTGATCTCACTACAGTATGTGTGAACAAAAATATGCAATCTGGTTTGCGAATAGCACAAGGTTCGTTGATGAAAACCGTGTGCCGACCAAACCCCGCCACCCTGCCCACGATCTGAGTCGTGCTTTCTGATTGGCCAGAACCCAAACCCCATGGATCGTACGTCTGCATCGTTGGATGCTCCCAGATCGAACGGCGATCCTCACCCCTTTTGATAGCACATGCAGTTCCGGTTGTAATTTTATTTTTATGCACAAAATGCACGTTAATCTCAAAAAATGTCTTAAATATAGCTAACAGTACCTGAAATGCGCCAGAAAATCAAACCCGTGGTATAATGGTGATTGCGTACCGTGGAAATTTTTATGAGGCCAAACGATGAAGTCACCGGCCACAGGAGTTTGAATTGACACATCTCCTTTTGGAAACCATGATCCTTCATGTGAGATGCTCCGGTTTGGAAGGAGCGGTCATCAAAACTTGTGCCAAACTTTACCATTTTTTTCACGGGGTCATGAGAGCACGCCATGGGCACACATCGATTTTGATGATGTCCGAACTCCATCTGAATTTCCTATAATTAAAATACCAACTAGGCCTACACCAGTGGCCGCACCTCGCGGCCGAAATGTTTGAAACTTCTCCCCGCTTATCGAACAAACGGATGAAAACTCACAAACGAATGTACGAACTCCATCTGATTTTGATGAGCAATCATAGAATTAAATGAAGAAAGAGAGGGTTAAGTATCATATCATGAAACCGTATCATAATAAATGTTATGCTACTATGTGTCATGCATGACCATATAAATAAAGTACTATATATGATACTAGCTACTCTATGATACTATGCATTGGACTAGCCATAATGGGAGTAACTTCAGAAGTAACATCGAGTCCAACTCAACAAATTTGCTTATGTGGCAATGAGTTAATGAGGAGAGAAGTAGTTTGAGTAACTTAGCTAGTTATTGTAACATCACATGTCCCAATGCAATATGAGTCTATAACCTAATAAATGAGGCTTTGCATGTTACCATACTTATGTTACTACCCACTATGAAAGTTAGTAACATAGTCTAGGGATATGTGTATGTTACTAGTGTATGTTACTCTCCATTGTGGCTAGTCTTCGAGAAGTACAATAGAGTGACATAAGCAGGCTATAAGGAATAGAATAATATATATGTCCTTATTAGTTGGAGGAAAGAGAAGATGAGAGAGAAGAGAAGCAGGTGATGACCCACACGTATAGGGGATCTATCGTAGTCCTTTCGGTAAGTAAGAGTGTCGAACCCAACGAGGAGCAGAAGGAAACGATAAGCGGTTTTCAGCAAGGTATTCTCTGCAAGCACTGAAATTATAGGTAACAGATAGTTTTGTGATCAGATAATTTGTAACGGGTAACAAGTAACAAAAGTAAATAAAGTGCAGCAAGATGTCCCAATCCTTTTTGTAGCAAAGGACAAGCCTGGACAAACTCTTATATAGAGAAAAGCGCTCCCGAGGACACATGGGAATTATCGTCAAGCTAGTTTTCATCACGTTCATATGATTCACGTTCGGTACTTCGATAATTTGATATGTGGGTGGACCGGTGCTTGGGTGATGTCCTTACTTGGACAAGCATCCCACTTATGATTAACTCCTATTGCAAGCATCCGCAACTACAGAAGAAGTATTAAGGTAAACCTAACCATAGCATGAAACATATGGATCCAAATCAGCCCCTTACGAAGCAACGCATAAACTAGGGTTTAAGCTTCTGTCACTCTAGCAACCCATCATCTACTTATTACTTCCCAATGCCTTCCTCTAGGCCCAAATAATGGTGAAGTGTCATGTAGTCGACGTTCACATACCACCACTAGAGGAGAGACAACATACATCTCATCAAAATATCGAACGAATACCAAATTCACATGACTACTAATAGCAAGACTTCTCCCATGTCCTCAGGAACAAACATAACTACTCACAAAGCATATTCGTGTTCATAATCAGAGGGGTATTAATATGCATAATGGATCTGAACATATGATCTTCCACCAAATAAACCAACTAGCATCAACTACAAGGAGTAATCAACACTACAAGCAACCTACAGGTACCAATCTTAGACTTAGAGGCAAGAATTGGATACAAGAGATGAACTAGGGTTTGAGAGGAGATGGTGCTGGTGAAGATGTTGATGGAGATTGGCCCCCTCCCGATGAGAGGAGCGTTGGTGATGACGATGGCGATGATTTCCCCCTCCCGGAGGGAAGTTTCCCCGGCAGAATAGCTCCGCCAGAGCCCTAGATTGGTTCCGCCAAGGTTCCACCTCGTGGCGGCGGAGTCTCGTCCCGAAAGCTTGCTTATTATTTTTCTTCGGACGAAAGACTTCATATAGCAGAAGATGGGCACCGGAGGGCTACCAAGGGGCTCACGAGGCAGGGGGCGCGCCTAGGGGGTAGGGCGCGCCCCCCACCCTCGTGCCCAGGGTGTGGGTCCCCTCTGGTATTTTCTTCGCTCAATATTTTTTATTATTTCCAAAAATAACTTCCGTGGAGTGTCAAGACTTTTGGAGTTGCGTAGAATAGGTCTCTAATATTTGCTCCTTTTCCAGCCCAGAATTCTAGCTGCCGGCTGTAGCGACCAGACCTCAAACAGTCTGATCTCTGTGCACCAGTGTCATCCTTGGATCAGTAATGCTGACACGCACAGAACTTTGGAGGATTTATAACAGAGTAGCAATCACACACTTATTACAATGTATATGGCTTAAGGCCATCTAAATACGATAACAGCGAAAGGCTTGGAAGATAAAGTGAGTCCATCAACTCCAACGGCATCACTGAGTATAAGACCACGACCTACGGCACCTTACTCGTCGTCTGAAAAGTCTGCAACATGAACGTTGCAGCCCGAAAATGGGTCAGCACATGGAATATGCTGGCAAAGTAACACATAGAGAGAAATGAACAGAATAATTCTATACTACATGCATATTTGGCTGGTAGAAAGCTCTATGGTTACAGTTTTGCGAAAAGCCAATTTTTCCCTACTACAAAGGAATAAATTTTATTTAACTATCATGGTGGTTGTTAAACATTGAGAAGGTTCACCCAACTCAATCCCAATTAAGTATCATCATTAACCCAACAAGATTAATTAAAGTAACATGACGAGATTCACATGATAATCCAAGTACTAGATGCTCAAGATGTCCATAACCGGGGACACGGCTAATCATGATTAGTTTGTACACTCTGCAGAGGTTTGTGCACTTTTCTCCACAAGACTCGATCTCCTCCGTTGGGATTCTCGCACTACATGATGTTTGAGAAACGGATGACCGAGACATAGTCTTTCAGAAGCGTTTGCACCTTACGATCGGGTAGATAGTACCACCTACATCCCCTACATCTGCTAGTCTACCATTGTAAGAGTTCACACGACTTAATCAACTAAGCTAGAGCCCATAATAGCTTGCGGCTGCACACGTAAGTTTCTATCATGAATAATCTCATGATCCCTTTGGGCCTGGGTGGCGGTCCATAAAAAAACAGGCAATCACTGGAATACCCAGGTGCCTCAATCCACCCAGATGTGAATTTAAGTAGCCACCTTAAGTTGAACCATTAATTAACAATCTCACATCTGTCATGGATACACTCACCCAATCCACGTCTACTAGCATAGCATAGCAATATAAGCAAACGTAGAGGTAACTCCCAAGGGTTTGATAATAAAACAGGTAATAGGTACTACCTCATCTACTTCCCGATACCCACAATTTAATCAGATCCTAATCATGCACTGGTTTGAGGATTGATCTAATGCAATAAAACTGGGTAGTAAAGAGGTATGATCAAAGTGTTACTTGCCTTGCTGATGATCCGTGAAACCTAGAGATTCGAAGTAGCAAGCGGCGCACTCCGGGTACTCTATCGCAAACAAACAAGCATACAATAAGCACTCGCACAAGTAAAACTCAAATAAAAGGTCTAACCAGAAAGTTCAACTTAAGAACTCCGGTTTGCAAAAAGAATCAAATCAAACGAAGCAACGAAAGTCAAACGGCGAAAGAAACAAGCTTCGTTTACTAATCTGGACCTAAGTTAAATTTTACAGTAGCAAAAACTTGTTTGAGTTGGTTAAACGGAAAGAGGGTTTCGAAACGAAACTCTAGGCGCTTGAATCACCTGATTCTGATAAACGAGCGAAAAGTTATACTAGAACGAAAAGCGGATCAGAAATTGCGATCTGGAATAATCGCGGAAAATCCGAGAAAAAGAAAAACTGACGAACAGGCTAACGAACGACGTTCGCTCTCTGCGGCTAAACGAGGAAAATCGTTCGTTAAAACGAACGAACGAACGGGCGTTCGCTAAATAAACTAAACCGAAAAACCGATCTATTCTAAAAAACAGATCTAGGGTTTTTTTCTTTAAAAAATACCAAACGAAAAACCGGACGGAAAACCGAGCGGTTTTCTCAAGGAAAACCGCTGGCGGCGGGGCGGTGGCCAACCTCGGCGGGGCGGC
>NC_057802.1:145041661-145063670 GCF_018294505.1 Triticum aestivum
CAACGACGTCGGGCGGCGACGGCGGCACGCGACGGCGGCGGCGGTGGATCGGGGCTAGGGTTAGGGTTTCGGCGCGGGGTGGGCTGGCGGCTCGGTGGGGCGCCTTATAAGGCCGGTCGAGGCAGAGTCCGGGTCGCCTACGACGGCCCGAGTCGGTTCACGTTTTTTTAAATAATTTTGCGCAGACAAATAAATAAAATAAATACTAAACGGACTCCAAAAATCCGGAAATAAATTTTTCCCGACTTCTAAAACCATGCCGGACAAGATGAACATTTATTTGGGGCCTAATTGTAATTTTGAAAAACACGCATTTTTCCTAGGCAAATAAAATAGCGAAAAACTCCAAAATAAAATCTTATTTGATTTTTTTATTAAATCCTCAATATTCCTTTATTTTGGGAAAGTCATTTTATTCCCTCTCAATTTTTTTTATAATTGGAATAATTGAAGATAAAAAAATCAAATGATCCTATTTTCAAAATTTGAGAAAACTCAAATATGAAAATAACGAAATTCCCAACTCTCTCTGTGGGTCCTTGAGTTGCGTAGAATTTCTAGGATCTAGCCAAAATGCAATAAAATATGATATGAAATGATGATCTAATGTATAACATTCCAAATTAAAAATTTGGGATGTTACACCGGCATTCTCCCTCCTTATGCAAACCTTGCAAAATAAGAGAGAATAGGCATAAGTATTGTGACATAATGAGTAATAACAGCCCATAATGCGAAAAATATCAATATAAAAGCATGATGCAAAATGGACGTATCAACTCCCCAAGCTTAGACCTTGCTTGTCCTCAAGCGAAAGCCGATAACGATAAATATGTCCACATGTTTAGAGATAGAGGTGTCGATAAAATAAAATATGGACATGAGGGCATCATGATCATTCTTATAACAGCAACATATATGGATATTGTCATATGATTTCTTATGATAAAGTAACAATCTATCCACAATGTCCAGTATGAATCAGACACTTCATTGAGAACTAACAAACTATAATCTCAGTCATTGAAGCAATTGCAATTTATCATAACATCAAAAATAGTCAATAGAAGAGCTTTTCAGCAAGTCCACATACTCAACTATCATTTAGTCTTTCACAATTGCTGACACTCACGCAATACTTGTGGTTACGGAGTTTTAATCGGACACAGAGAAAGATAGGGGCTTATAGTTTCGCCTCCCAACCTTTTACCTCAAGGGTAATATCAACAATAATAGTTCATGCTAACTTACATCCAATTGGATATATCTATCAGGATCTTTCCAACACACTGTGCTTGCCAAAGGATAAAATGTAAAAAGGAAAGGTGAAGATCACCATGACTCTTGCATAAGGTAGAAGGTAAAAGTAAAAGATAGGCCCTTCGCAGAGGGAAGCAGAGGTTGTCATGCGCTTTCAGGGTTGGATGCACAAAATCTTAGTGCAAAAGAACGTCACTTTATGGCCCTGTTTGGTTCAGCTTTTATCGATGGATTCCGCTGCCGCGGAGCAGAATCTGAACCAAAGGGCGAACCCAGTAGAATCCGATTCCAGAAATCACGCTGGGAAAATCTGAACCAAAAGCGGAAGCAGCCCAGGACGTGCTTTCCAAAATCTGATTCCGCTGTGGGCCAAAATCTGAAAAAGCTGTATCAGCTGGTTTGCCAAATGACCTACATCTTTTTCACATCAGATTTTCCACAGCTTTTTTTCCACAACAGATTTTTCACAGCTACTTTTAGAAATCCACAGCCGAACCAAACAGGGCCATATATATTGCCACTTGTGATATGGACCTTTATTATGCAGTCCGTCGCTTTTATTTCTTCCACATCACAAGATCGTATAAAGCTTATTTCCTCCACACTAATCAATCATACATATTTAGAGAGCAATTTTTATTGCTTGCACCGATGACAACTTACTTGAAGGATCTTACTCAATCCATAGGTAGATATGGTGGACTCTCATGGCAAAACTGGGTTTAAGGATATTTGGAAGCACAAGTAGTATATCTACTTGGTGCAAGGAATTTGGCTAGCATGAGGGGGAAAGGCAAGCTCAACATGTTGGATGATCCATGACAATATACTTTATTTCAGATATAAGAAAACATAACGCATTACGTTGTCTTCCTTGTCCAACATCAACTCTTTAGCATGTCCTATTTTAATGAGTGCTCACAATCATAAAAAAATGTCCAAGATAGTATATTTATATGTGAAACCTCTCTTTCTTTATTACTTCCTATTAATTGCAATGATGACCAAAGCTATGTTTGTCAACTCTCAACAACTTTCAATCATCATACTCTTTCTATGTCAAGTCATTACTCTCCATAAGATCAATATGATCTCTTTCTTTCTTTTTATTCTTTTCCCTTTTCTTTTATTCCCTCAAGATCATGGCAAAATAATCAAGCCCTTGACTCAACACTAATCTTTATTATATAGCTCACGGACTCAATTACATAGAGGGATCATAAAGCAAAACTCAAAACTAGATCAAGATATTACTGAAAGGATCGAATTAAGAAAACGGTAAAGATAGGAGTGTGATGGTGATACGATACCGGGGCACCTCCCCCAAGCTTGGCAGTTGCCAAGGGGAGTGCCCATACCCATGTGATTATGTCTCCTTCTTCGGGGGTGGCAATGATGGAGTTGTTGATGATGTAAATTGTGCTTTCAGCTTCTCCATGTTGTAATTGAGAAGAGCAATTTCCTCCTTTAAATCACCGACCTCCGATTCCAGCTTCAAGATCTTGTCACATAAATCTCCTTTACTTTTCTGTCGAAAACGAGAAGGAATAGATCGATTGTTAGATAGTTTAGCCCTCTTAGGGAGACTAGACTTCTTGAACTTCACGTGCATATCCCCAGGTTGAGGTAGAGGGACATCCTCCTCCTCTGAGCTTGAATCGTTAATCCTCATCAAATGGGCATCCTCCTCCTCATCCGTAGTTCGACCACAAGGAGATAGATCCCCATAGGTCTTTGGGTCAGCAATTAGGTGTGAGACATAGCTCTCTCCGTCGGAATCCTGAGATGACATCTTGCTCCAAATCTGCGGCAGAAACAGCTCGAAACAAGCAGAGGATATTTGCGTGATAAAAGAGTCAAAACCTTCGGGAGATTCTATAATGAATTTTTACCGACCGAAAGAAGTATCGTGCAAGAAAACGGAGTCCGGAGAGCACACGAGGGGTCCATGAGGCAGGGGGTGCGCCCTCCACCCTCGTGGAGGCCTCGTGTCCTTCCTGGACTGCTTCTTATTTTTCTATTTTTCTAAATATTCCAAAACGGAGAAAATTGCCATTAGAACTGTTTTGGAGTGGGTTTACTTACCGTACCACATACCTATTCCTTTTCGGAGTCTGAAACGTTCTGGAAAGTGTCCCTTGTGTATTCCTTCGGTGTCACGGTTTCAATAACATTAGTTTCAACATTTATAGGATTACCTGAGATATAGTGTTTGAGTCTTTGACCGTTGACCACCTTCGGATTTGTGCCTTCGAATTGTTGATTTTTATGGCACCGGAACGATAGACCTCCTCGATAACGTAAGGACCTTCCCATTTAGAGAGAAGTTTTCCTGCAAAAAATCTTAAATGAGAGTTGTATAGCAATACATAATCACCTACGTTAAACTCACGTTTTTGTATCCTTTTGTCATGCCATCTTTTATCTTTTTCTTTAAATAGTTTGGCGTTTTCATAGGCTTTGGTTCTCCATTCATCAAGTCAGCTAATGTCAAATAACCTCTTCTCGCCGGCAAGTTTGAAATCATAGTTGAGCTCTTTAATAGCCCAATATGCCTTATGTTCTAGTTCGAGAGGTAAGTGACATGCTTTTCCATAGACCATTCTATACGGAGACATACCCATAGGATTTTTATATGAAGTTTTATAGGCCCATAAGTCATCATCATGTTTCTTGGACCAATTCTTTCTAGATCTATTAACAGTCTTTTGCAAAACTAATTTGAGTTCTCTATTACTCAATTCTACTTGACCACTAGACTGTGGGTGATAAAGAGATGCAATTCTATGATTAACATCATTCTTAGCAAGCATTTTACGAAAGGCACCATGAATAAAATGTGAACCACCATCAATCATTAAATATCTAGGGACTCCAAACCTCGGAAAAATAACTTCTTTAAGCATCTTAATAGAGGTGTTATGATCAGCACTACTAGTTGGAATAGCTTCTACCCACTTAGTAACGTAATCAACAGCAACTAAAATATGTGTATATCCATTAGAGGCAGGAAATGGTCCCATATAATCAAAGCCCCAAACATCAAATAGTTCAATAACAAGTGAATAATTCATAGGCATTTCTGGACGTCTACTAATATTACCAATTCTTTGACATTCATCACAGGATAAGACAAACTTACAGGCATCCTTGAAGAGAGTAGGCCAATAAAAACCGGATTGCAATACATTATGTGCAGTTCTATCTCCAGCGTGGTGCCCTCCATAAGCCTCAGAGTGACACTTGCGTAGGATCTGTTCCTGTTCATGCTCAGGTACACAATGTCTAATAACACCATCTACTCCTTCTTTATAAAGATGTGGGTCATCCCAGAAGTAATGTCTTAAATCATAGAAAAACTTTTTCTTTTGCTGGTATGTGAAACTAAGTGGTATAAATTTAGCAACAATGTAATTAGCATAATCAGCATACCATGGAGCAGTATGAGAAGCATTTATGACATTTAATTGTTCATCAAGAAAGCTATCATCAATAGGTAGTGGGTCATCAAGAACATTCTCTAACCTAGACAAGTTGTCTGCAACGGGGTTCTCGGCTCCCTTTCTATCAATAATATGCAAACCAAATTCTTGTAGCAAGAGAACCCATCTAATAAGTCTAGGTTTAGCATCTTTCTTTTGCATAAGATATTTAATAGCAGCATGATCAGTGTGAATAGTTACTTTAGAATCAACAATATAAGGTCTGAACTTATCACAAGCAAAAACAACTACTAAGAATTCTTTTTCAGTAGTAGCATAATTTCTCTAAGCACAGTCTAGAGTTTTACTAGCATATTGAATAACATTTAATTTCTTATCAACTCTTTTCCCTAGAACAGCACCTACAGCATAATCACTAGCATCACACATAATTTCAAAAGGTAAATTCCAGTCAGGTGGCTGAACAATAGGTGCACAGATTAATGCTTTCTTAAGTATTTCAAATGCTTCTACACAATCATCATCAAAGACAAATGGTATATCTTTTTGTAATAAATTAGTCAGAGGCCGATAAATTTTTGAGAAGTCCTTAATGAACCTCCTATAAAAACCGGCATGACCAAGGAAACTTCTTATACCTTTGATGTCCTTGGGACACGGCATCTTTTCAATAGCATCAACTTTAGCTTTATCAACTTCAATACCTCTTTCAGAAATTTTATGCCCCAAGACAATACCTTCATTAACCATAAAGTGGCACTTCTCCCAATTCAAGACAAGGTTAGTTTCTTCACATCTCTGCAAAACTCGATCAAGGTTGCTTAAGCAATCATCAAAAGAGGATCCATAAACGGAGAAATCCTCCATGAAAACCTCACAAATCTTTTCACAAAAGTCAGAGAATATAGCCATCATGCATCTTTGAAAGGTAGCAGGTGCATTACATAAACCAAAAGGCATACGTCTATAGGTAAAAGTACCGAAAGGGCAAGTAAAAGCGGTCTTAGCTTGATCATCAGCTGACACAGGTATTTGAGAGAAACCAGAGTAACCATCAAGAAAGAAAAAATGTGTATGTTTGGATAATCTTTCTAGCATTTGATCAATGAATGGCAACGGGTAATGATCTTTTTTAGTAGCTTTATTTAATTTGCGGAAATCAGTTACCATCCTATAACCTACAATAATTCTTTGAGGAATCAATTCATCTTTATCATTAGGAACGACAGTAATACCTCCCTTCTTAGGGACACAATGGACAGGACTTACCCACTGAGTATCAGCAACGGGATAGATTATACCTGCCTCAAGGAGCTTTAGTATTTCCTCTCTTACCACTTCTTTCATCTTAGGATTCAGCCATCGTTGGTGATCAATAACTGGTTGGGCATCTTTCTCCAAATTTATTTTGTGTTGACATAGAGTGGGACTAATGCCCTTAAGATCATCAAGAGTATATCCAATAGCAGCACGGTGCTTCTTCAGAGTTTTCAATAATTTTTCTTCCTCCTTCTCTGAATGGTTAGCACTAATAATAACAGGATATATCTTGTTTTCATCAAGATAAGCATATTTAAGAGTATTAGGCAATGGTTTAATCTCAAACACGGGATCACCCTTGGGTGGAGGAGGATCCCCTAGGATTTCAACAGGAAAATTGTGTTTCAAAATAGGTCCCTGTTTAAAGAACACTTCATCTATTTCCCTTCTTTCATTCATAAACATATCATTTTCATGGTCTAGCAAATATTGTTCTAAAGGATCATTAGGAGGTATGGCAATAGAAGCAAGACCAATAATTTCATCTTTACTAGGCAATTCTTCTTCACGGTGTTGTCTACGAAATTTAGAAAAGTTAAACTCATGAGACATATCACCTAAACCAATAGTAACAACATTCTTTTCGCAATCTGTCTTAGCATTGAAAGTGTTTAAGAAGGGTCTACCAAATATAATGGGACAAAAGCTATCTTTTGGGGAACCAAGAACAAGAAAATCAGCAGGATATTTAGTTTTCCCACACAAGACTTCAACATCTCTAACAATTCCCATTGGTGAAATAGTATCTCTATTGGCAAGCTTAATTGTGACATCAATTTCTTCTAACTCAGCGGGTGCAATGTCATGCATAATTTCTTTGTATAAGTCAATAGGTATTGCACTAGCACTAGCACCCATATCACACAAGCCATGATAAAAATGATCTCCTATTTTAACAGAAATAACAGGCATGCCTACTACAGGTCTATGTTTATCTTTAGCACTAGGTTTAACAATTCTAGCAGTCTCATCACAAAAATAAATAACATGCCCATCAATATTATCAGCCAAGAGATCTTTAACAATAGCATTATTTAGGTTCAACTTTGACTTGCTCAGGAGGTGTATAAGTAACATAAGCACTAGGAACAACAGGATCATTATAAGTGATAGTCTTTTCTTCAACTTTAATAGGTGCAACTACTTTTCCTTCTATGGTAGGATGATATTTAAACCACTTCTCCTTAGGGAGATCAATGTGACCAGCAAAAGATTCACAAAAAGAAGCTACTATCTCAGAGTTAAGTCCATATTTAGTGCTAAATTTACGGAAAACATCGGTATCCATAAAAGATTTAACACAATCAAACTTAGGTGTTATACCTGACTCTTTACCTTCGTCGAGATCCCAATCTTCAGAGTTGCGTTTAATTCTTTCCAATAAATCCCATTTCAATTCAATAGTCTTCATCATAAAAGAACCAGTACAAGAAGTATCGAGCATGGTGCGATTGTTGTCAGAAAGCCGAGCATAAAATTTTTGAATAATCATTTCTCTTGAGAGCTCATGATTGGGGCATGAATATAACATTGACTTGAGCCTCCCCCAAGCTTGAGCGATGCTTTCTCCTTCACGAGGCCAAAAATTATATATGTAATTATGATCACGATGAACAAGATGCATAGGATAAAACTTCTGATGAAATTCCAATTTCAATCGTTTGTAGTTCCATGATCCCATATCATCACATAGCCTATACCATGTCAATGCATCTCCCTTCAAAGATAAAGGGAAGACCTTATTCTTGATAACATCATCAGGCATACCTGCAAGCTTAAATAATCCACAAACTTCATCCAGATAGATTAGGTGCTCATCAGGATGTAATGTTCCGTCTCCTGCAAAAGGATTAGCTAGCAGTTTTTCTATCATACCCGAAGGAATTTCAAAGTAGACATTTTCATTTTCAGTAGGTTCAGTAGGTTGAGGAGCAACTCTTTGCTCTACTGGTCGAGGTGAATATACCCCGAACAAGCCCCTCAGAGGATTACTTTCCATAGTAACAAGTGACATTAAATTTCAGCACACTATATAAATTTTTCCTTACCAAATTCCACCTACCAAAGGCGCTTCACTCCCCGGCAACGGCGCCAGAAAAGAGTCTTGATGACCCACAAGTATAGGGAATCTATCGTAGTCCTTTCGATAAGTAAGAGTGTCGAACCCAACAAGGAGCAGAAGGAAACGATAAGCGGTTTTCAGCAAGGTATTCTCTCAAGCACTGAAATTATAGGTAACAGATAGTTTTTTGATAAGATAATTTGTAACGGGTAACAAGTAACAAAAGTAAATAAAGTGCAGCAAGATGGACCAATCCTTTTTGTAGCAAAGGACAAGCCTGGACAAACTCTTATATAGAGAAAAGCGCTCCCAAGGACACATGGGAATTATCGTCAAGCTAGTTTTCATCACGTTCATATGATTCGCGTTCGGTACTTTGATAATTTGATATGTGGGTGGACTGGTGCTTGGGTGTTGTCCTTACTTGGACAAGCATCCCACTTATGATTAACTCCTATTGCAAGCATCCGCAAGTACAAAAGAAGTATTAAGGTAAACCTAACCATAGCATGAAACATATGGATCCAAATCAGCCCCTTACGAAGCAACACATAAACTAGGGTTTAAGCTTCTGTCACTCTAGCAACCCATCATCTACTTATTACTTCCCAATGCCTTCCTCTAGGCCCAAATAATGGTGAAGTGTCATGTAGTCGACATTCACATAACACCACTAGAGGAGAGACACCATACATCTCATCAAAATATCGAACAAATACCAAATTCACATGACTACTAATAGCCAGACTTCTCCCATGTCCTCAGGATAACACGTAACTACTCACAAAGCATATTCATGTTCATAATCAGAGGGGTATTAATATGCATAATGGATCTGAACATATGATCTTCCACCAAATAAACCAACTAGCATCAACTACAAGGAATAATCAACACTACTAGCAACCTACAGGTACCAATCTTAGACTTAGAGACAAGAATTGGATACAAGAGATGAACTAGGGTTTGAGAGGAGATGGTGCTGGTGAAGATGTTGACGGAGATTGGCCCGCTCCCGATGAGAGGAGCGTTGGTGATGACGATGGCGATGATTTCCCCCTCCCGGAGGGAAGTTTCCCCGGCAGAACAGCTCCGCGGGAGCCCTAGATTGGTTCCGCCAAGGTTCCGCCTTGTGGTGGCGGAGTCTCGTCCCGAAAGCTTGCTTATTATTTTTCTTCGGACGAAAGACTTCATATAGCAGAAGATGGGCACCGGAGGGCCACCAGGGGGCCCACGAGGCAGGGGGGCGCACCCAGGGGTGTAGGGCGCGTGCCCCACCCTCATGCCCAGGGTGTGGGTCCCCTCTGGTATTTTCTTCGCTCAGTATTTTTTATTATTTCCAAAAATAACTTCCGTGGAGTTTCAGGACTTTTGGAGTTGCGCAGAATAGGTCTCTAATATTTGCTCCTTTTCCAGCCCAGAATTCCAGCTGCCGGCATTCTCCCTCCTTATGTAAACCTTGCAAAATAAGAGAGAATAGGCATAAGTATTGTGACATAATGTGTAATAACAGCCCATAATGCAATAAATATCAATATAAAAGCATGATGCAAAATGGACGTATCAGCGGGCTCTTGGTTAGTAGAGTCGGCTGCAACACGAGACCCAAGACACTTTGTGAGGATGTAAGGTGGGCCAACTGTTGATAAACTAGTACGTATTTAAAACTTAATATTGTACATGCCCGCTAAGAGGTTGGCTGTATATGACATGGCAACTTCTTATAGCCGATCGTTTGTTGTATTATTAACCATGCTCTTAGTGAGGTAGCTAGTATATCATAGACTAGCTAGTATCATACTCCCTCCTTTCCGGTTTAGGCTAGTTGTAGTGGTAGTATCATAAGCGGTATCATGCATGTCAACTAGACTTTCTGGATGATGTGGCACACAATAAAATGAGGAAAGAGAGGATGTGGTATCATATCATGATATCGTATCATATTAAATGTTGTACTACTTTGTGTGATGCATGACAATTAATAAGGCAACCCAAGATACTAACTTATGATACTATGCATTACGGAAGTAGTATCATACACTAGTATATATCATATGCATGATACTAGTATATGATACTCCCCATTACAACCAGCCTTATAGGGCTCAATTCAAAAATCTCACCAACCAAGGTAGATGGTGAGTGGTGGAATACTTTTTGTAGTTTGCAAAAACACCCAATTAATGCTTTTGTTTTCCTCAAAAAATTATGTTTTCCAATGTATTAATTGCAATACATGCATGGATAAAGTACGTGCATTGGTCAACTTTCTCTTAATACTTGCATGCAATGATTTAATGCACCTTGGAATCTGAACATGTGATGGGGAACAACCAAATTGAGCCTTATAAAATGGAAAAACTAAAACTTTAGGTAAGCCTATAAACCAGAAAGGAGGGAGTATATATGCATGATACTAGTATATGATCGGTAATACCTCCGTAATGCGCGCATGCATAGTATCATAAGTTAGTATCTTAGGTTGCCTTATTATTTGCCATGCATGACACAAAGTAGTACAACATTCAATATGATACGGTATCATGATATGATACCACACCCTCTCTTTCCTCATTTAACTGTGTGCCACATCATCCAAAAAGTCTAGTTGGCATGCATCATACCGCTTGATACTCCCATATTACGACCAGCCTTATTAAGGTGGCCATAGTGGGGGTATCATAGCCTGTATCATGCACTCGGGAATAGCAAATATGATGATGTGGCAAAGAAGCAGTAACATAGGTAGATACCGTAACATATATATAATAAATGCTATATTACTTTGTGTCATGCATGGCCATAAATACGGTCATCTATGATATATACTACTCTATTATACTATATATGCACTATGAAGGTACGTACGTAGTATCATAGACTAGTATCATATGCATGATACTATATATAGTATATGATACTCCCCACTATATAAGGCTTGCCATAGTGGTGGTATCATAGCCGACGATGTCATGCACTAGGAAATAGCAAGTATGCTGATGCGGCAAAGAATTAAATATATATAGAGAAGGTTAGAGTAACATATAGGTAGATACCGTATCATGTTAAATGCGATGCTAATTTGTGTCATGCGTGGCAATAAATATTATATATGATACTATACTCTATGTATTATACTATGCGCTATAATTAATTAAAGGTAGTATCATTTATATATGCATGATACTAGTATATGACACTCTCCACTATGAGTAGCCTAAGTATATATAGCCTAACTAAAACACCCACATGTAGCTGTAGTAGTGTTTTTGACTTTAATTAATTATATATGCACTAAAATTCAATGCAAGGTAAGTGCAAAGAATGACTTAAACATAGCAGACGACCTGAAATGGGCCGGAACGATGTAGCTAGTAACTGACGATTTGTAGTCCGAAGTGCCACATCTCCTTTTGGAAACTATGATCCTTCTTGTGAGATGTTCCAGTATGGAAGGTGCGAGCACCAAAACTTGTGCCAAACTTTACCAATTTTTTTCCATGCGATCATGAGAGAACGCGACAGTGACACAATGATTTTCGTTATTTTCTGGACTCTATATGAATTTCCTGAAATTAAAATACCAACAAGGCCTACGCCTCTGGCCGCACCCTGCGGCCGAACTGTTTGAAGTTTTTTCCCGTTTCTCGCACAATGAATGAAAACTCACAAAGCGACACACAAATGATCTTGCTAACACGCACGTGTAGTTGCGACTATATATATATATATATATGCATACAAACGAGATCTCTTTTTTTGCATATTCATAGTTTGAGATTGCTAGCGAGGCCTGCTGCCTGGTAAAATGTACCAAAAACTCAAACCATAGGGTACTGTTGGGGAACGTAGTATTTCAAAAATTTCCTACGATCACGCAAGATCTATCTAGGAGAAGCATAGCAACAAGCGGGGAGAGTGTGTCCACTTATCCTCGTAGACCGAAAGCAGAAGCGTTTAGTAACGCGGTTGATGTAGTCGAACGTCTTCACGATCCAACCGATCCAAGTACCGAACGTACGGCACCTCCGTGTTCAGCACACGTTCATCATGATGACGTCCCTCGAGCTCTTGATCCAGTTGAGGACGAGGGAGAGTTCCGTCAACACAACGGCGTGGCGACAGTGATGATGAAGTTACCGGCGCAGGGCTTCGCCTAACACTAAAAAAAAAGACACATCCGTGACATCTTGGGACAAATGAATTTTTTTGGTCATGCTTATGACACTTCTATGACGATAATTGTGACAAAACCCGGTCTCATCATAGATGTGGTGGGCTCCTACTTCTATGACAAAAAATCATGACAGAAAATGGATTTTTCCTCCTGGGCAGGCCGGAGACGCAGCTGCATGACATTCTTTGGGCCGTCCATGACGGAAAAAACCGTGGTAGAAGCGAGGGCGAGGAAAATATCGGCGGAGTTCCCGGTTACGGTGGGAGGTCGGGGGCCGAGCGATGCGCGTTTCTCTCGTACGTACATGCATGTGTGCGAGGCATTGGGCTCTAACTGAACCCGAGCGAGGCATTGGGCTCTAACTGAACCCGACCGATTGCACTAGCTACGTTACTGAACCCGAGCGATCGACCCCTTGCTGTTAACTGAACCCGAGTGATTCCTTCGCTACTACTGCTAACTGAAGCCGATCGATGCTGCCTCTGGATGAACAGTGAGCGTTGTTGGGGGGGGTGGATGAACAGTTCCCTATGGGGGGTGGAGATGAACAGGACCCCGTGGTGTTGCCGCTGGATGAATAGGACCCCGATCGAGCCGGTTGGGGGTGGATGAACAGGACCCCGTGGAGGGCTGGATGAATAGGACGACCCTGTGGAGGGCTGGTTGAACAGTAGCCGGTGGAGGGCTAGATGAACAGTAGCCCGTGGAGGGGTGGTTGAACAGGACCCCGTGGAGAGGGCTGGTTGAACAGTAGCCGGTGGAGGAGCACGCGGTGGAGGCTGGATGAACAGGACCCCGTGGATGAACAATCGCAGGTGGAGGTTGGAGGAGGTCGATGGTGGATGAACAGTAGCCCGTGGAGGCAGTCGACGGTGGAGATGAATAGTATCCCGTGGAATCCCATTTTGCGGTACGCTACAGCCCTTCCGATGAACATGACCCCCATTTCGACCGTAGCGCTCCAACACAAGTCTGTTTCCTCTGTTTTGCGGTACGCCACACCCCTCCCGATCAACAGGACCCCGTTTCCACCGTAGGAGGTCCAAGAGAAGTTTATTTCCTCCGTTTTGCGGTACGCCAGACCCCGCCCGATGAACATGATCCCATTTCGATCGTGGCCGGTCGAACACAAGGTTGTTTCCTCCGTTCTGCAGTACGCCAGGCCTCGTTTCCATCGGTTGTTCCATCCAAGCCGGTTGGCTCCCGATGAACACGACGACGCATTCCGTTCTGACCCAGCCGGTTGCCTCCCCATGATCACAATGAGGACGCAGCTTCTCCGTTCAGACCCAGCCATGTACACGAGCCCTGGCCATAGGTATGCGCGAGTAGGCATTCGAGACATCGTCCGTATGTACGTATGTGGCCGTATTTACTTTCTTGCACCCTAGCTGTACGTACGTGTACATGCTACGTGTGCGCCTCTACCACGACACATGCACACCTCTACATCGACCAGTATGTACGTACACGTTCGCGACCAGAATGAGAACGCTACGTACGCATCGACCAGGTGGGTCCTGACTGTCAGGCACTTCCTTCCGTGCGAAGATGTAGCTGGTGGGTCCCAGCAGTCAGGGGGCAAATCATTTTTTTTTGCTCGTAATATGTATGCACTTCCTTGCGTGCGAAGATATAGATGGTGGGTCCCAGCTGTCAGGGGGGAAACGTTTTTTTCGCGAAATACGGTGGCCCGTCCGGTGGGTCCCTGCTGTCAGGTGGAGGAATCATTATTTTCCACGTAATAAGGAGGCACTTCCTTGCTGCAGCCGTGGACCCAGCTATCAGCCTCTCCACGTATAGTACTCTTACAATGGAAGTCGTTCCTTAACCACACCACGCCGAGAGCACCAGGGCGGTGGACGACAGCGAGGCCTAGGAAGGGGACGACGCGGAGCCGGGGAAGACGCGGCTGTGGAAGCCCATGCGGACAGGAGTACGAGGGTTCACTGGTTCGGCTGCGGTGTGAGCCTGCTGTCGCCGCAGAATAACAGGGGGTGTGGGTGAGTAGAGGGATGGTCTGGCCAGCGGCGGGAGTAGTAGGGGGCGGTGAGGCCTCCGCGGCAGCATAGCCGGCCACGGGAGGCAGGAGCAGGCGGCACGACCGGCGCTGCTTTGGGCGGCTGGAGGAAGAAGACCAGAGGTTGAAGAAGCACTACGGCCGTTGGATGGACATCGTACGATCACTGGAGCTAGAATCGTTCATATTGACTAAGTTGACAAAGCCCTCCGTCCCCGTCAACTTAGTAGGCCCACTATGCTGGGTCCCAGCTAGCAGGGGGTGTATTCATTTTTTTGTGCGTAATAAGGAGGCACTTCCTTGCGTGGGAAGATATAGCTGGTGGGTCCGACCTGTCAGCGGGGGGAACATTTTTTTCGCGGAATATGGAGGCCCGTCCGGTGGGTCCTAGAAGTCAAGTGGAGGAATCTTTATTTTGCACGTAATAAGGAGGCATTTCCTTGTGTGCGGCCATGGACCCAGCTGTCAGCCTCTCCACGTACAGTCCACGTTCGATGGATGTCGTTCGTTGACCACGTTGACCGGTGAGGCCTAGGAAGGGAACGACACGAAGCCGGGGAAGACTCGGCAGTGGTTGCCCAGGAGGTGGGGAGTACGAGGGTTTACTGGTCCGGCTGTCGTCACCGGAAATAACAGGAGGTGTGGGTGAGTAGAGGAATGGTCTGGCCAGCAATGGAGTAGGGTGGGGCGGTGCGCCCGGTGCGGGAGCACAGCCGGCCACAGGAGGCGGGAGCAGGCAGTCCCATCGGCGCTGGTTTGGGTGGCTAGAGCAAGAAGATCAGATATTTAAGAAGCAGCACGACCGTTGGATTAACATCCAACGGTCACTGCTGCTAGAATCATTTGTGGACTAAGTTGACAAAGCCTTTCGTACACGTCAACCTAGTAGACCCACAAGTCAGCCTCCAAATCTGTCCCAAACAGCATACAACCCAAAATTTCTAGCCAGATTCAAATTAATTTAAAAACTAAACATACCTTAATTTAAATCCAATGAAATTTTACCCGCACAAAAACAATGAAATTTAAAATATCAAAATCTGAGAGAAAAAAGTATTTTGGAACTAATTGCCTGTTTGCTGTATTTTTTCATTTTACAGCCCATTTCTTATTACTTATAGCCCATTTTCTGGGCAAAATGCATCCCTCCTCGTCTTGAAATATTTCCGGCCAGCAGGGCGTAGAAAAGCAAGTAGGCCTACGTTGGTTATTCTGCAAAAAACAAAATAGCTGGGCTAGCCATTTTTAGAAAGGAAAAAAACAAACTGGGCTGGTCATGTGCTAGACGGGCCACAGCTCCCGAACAACCCAGTTGAATACCCTTCTCTATCCCGAAAAAACAAAATTACGGCGCGCGCTGCTGGGTCCCTACTTTCATCCTCACCATGTACAATCATTTCCTTATTCCTCTCGGTTTTTGACCATGTTGACAACATTGGAGGGCGGCGCCGCGGCGAGCGAACCAAGGCGGAGGACGATGGTGAGGCCTCGGACGAGAATGAACAGGAGCGGGAGAAGGTGCGCAGAGTTTTAGGGTGCGATGTGGCCATGATGCGTGCGTGGCAGCACAGCCAGCCGTGGGAGGCGGCAGCAGGCGGATCTGCCGGTGCTGGTTTGGCTTTGGCGGCTGGAGGAAGAAGAGACTGAAGAAACATGACAGATGTTGAATGTCAATCCAACGGTCAAGGTTGGCACAATTGTTTGTTGACTAAGCTGACACCAAGTAACATACTTTTTTATATATAGGAAGAAAAGAAAAACTGGGCTCGTTCGCCTGATAACATTCCCGAAACTGCGACCGTTCGATCTTGCGTCGGAACTAATACTGCAAGGAAAATGCGTTCGTCTGCCATCCTCCTCCCAGGGAACGTTCGCCACATAAGTGACTAGCACCCTTGGTTTTCTACCGAGAGGTCTTGGGTTCGAGTCCCAGAAACTCTCAATTTTGTCCTCCTTCCTTCCTCGCAAAAGAAAATCAAAGACTTGAGAAGGCGTACAGAACAAGCTAGTGTACCAGTAAAGAGACGTTGCTGAGTTTTAGAAAAAAGAGAGACGTGCTCCTATTGCTGGTTCGAATCCAAACCTAGACTATGACTATATTTGGTGCTATGCTACTCTGCAAAGTAATGAAACTGACATATCCAACATTCGTTTCACCTCTTCTCTACTTATTCTTCCTATCATCAGAAGCTCTGGCCGAGCAACCATGCCCGCTGGCTGCTCATCCACCTGCTCTTCAGCAGGCAACAACCAGATATGCGCCAAGTCGCCACCCGTACCGTCGCCTGTGGGTCTCATCACACCCCCGCTGGCACACGCACCACAGCCGGTTGCTCATCGCAACCTACTGCCGTTGGTGTGGTGCCACTGCTGCAAATCACGCAGAGTCATCTGTGCGTCTCAACCACAATCCTCAACCCTGGCCGAGTCTTCTACAAATGCCCGAATCATGGGGTAATAATATGTTTAAGTGTTGTTCTGCTGCTTTCAGTTGCTGATTTTTTTAATAGTTTGGTTGATGATCTTCCAATTTGATTCGTGCAGAAAAGGGAAAATTCGTGTTTTTTGTATTTCTGGGAAGTTGTTGATGTGGGGGAACGCAACTACGCTGATTATTTGGTTATCCGAGGAATCCCAATACCATCAGGTTGGGGTGTTGGACAAGTAACTGAAGGAACGATAGAAGAGGAAGATGCAAAGCAGAAGGTTAAAGATGCAGTTCCTCTGATCATGGCCAAGCAACAGCTGCTGAACGACCTTGACAGAAATGAGGAGATGAAAGAGCTTGTGAAGATAATGGGCAAAATATATGTGCTCTGTAGGATTATTGTCTCTTTATTTGCAGTGTATGTAGCACTCGTGATGTATTCAGTGGCTATGACATGAGCACTTTGCTGAAACTAGTAATGAATGAAACCTGTGTAGCAGGCTGGGCATAGTGTTGTGAACATGTAATGATTTCTATTAACGGATATCGGGGGCATCCCCTTTTACTCATGAATAAATAAATAGCAAAGGCTCTTTTGGTAATAAATAAATAAATTAGCAGAGGCCCTGTCGGGTCAGCTTTGTTCCCATTCAAAGACATCGAGCAAATTGCAGTCCAACAACAAACTACGTCATGAAATTCAAGTTTCACAGCCAAATATGAGTACAACTAAACAACAATGTCATCATGTTTTTATCGTCATACAATCACCAAACACAAATGAACATACATAACAAGTGATGTTCTCACAGCAAAATACTAAACAACACATTCATCAGGTTTCAGTTGTCATAGCAAACACAATTTCACATAGTAGATAAAAAATGTATTTTGATAGGCAAATACGACAAAAGCAATCTAATCATCCACAGCAGCAGCGTCAACATCTTTGCCATGTGTATCAGTGTGAATTGTAATTCCCTAGAGTGTCGTCTTCTTCTTCATCCTCAATGTCCTCGAACGTTGGCTTCTTCTTGATCAACTCTTGTATGTCCACAACACGACAGGCAATCTTTTCGCCAGTGTCATTGACGTGATGATTCTCAAAGATATTAGGAACATCTGTGGAATCTTGTACATCAGGAGCAGTGTAAGCATCATCTTGTTGTGCAACTTCATTAAACGAATTCCTTTGCTCAAACCTTTGCAATACTCTCCAGTCATCGCTAAGTGCAAATGTGTCTTCCAAGAAAAATATCTGTGTTGCTTGATTTGCCAAAATAAAAGGCTCGTTGGTCTGGTACACCACCTTGACATTGATGGATTTGAAATAATCATCAGCTCTGGGTTTTGCGATCCTGGAAAACAGGTTATACGAACGACATCACAACAGAACCACACACCGATGATCCTTGAAACTGGAGATATACTGCAACTGAACAATGTCTGTTATGTTAGCATACATTTCAGTTGTCTCTCTGTCGTACGTATCCGTGCTTATGATGGCACTGTTTTGTGTCTTCCTACCTTCGTCGCGTGCAAGGGTGTTGTAGTGCACATCTCCAACAATGCAAGATTCATAATGTCTTGCCCGAGTATCAGGACCCATTGCTAGTGCGTAAAGGGCATCATCAACTGCCTGCCCATCCTCCCGCATCTTCTTAACCTATGGTTAGAAATTAGACAAGCTAATCATCTTATGTACTCAATATATTAAAAAAAACTGGCAGTGCAATTCAAAAGCTTACGTGGCTCTTGAACCATTTCGCAAATCCTGCCATAACCAGTTTGTAAATGTTTCTTGGATTTTGCGGCAGTAAATCCTTTCTGTAGATGCTGCACAACATAGTGATCGCGTCAAACATCTAAATATATAAGAATGTGCTGCAAGTTTAGTAGATTACGATGTATAAGCTGCAGTACTTAGCACTTACTTGATATAAGGTAGTATCTCAGGACAGTTATTCACCACATACCAAACCATTTTGTCCAAATCTTTAGGTTTGTCCTCTTGTCGACTCTTCCCTGTAACTCGAACAGAATAATCGAAAACATTGAGCCCGGGATTGTCTTCACCCACCTCTTTGCTAAGCTGATCAGCTGTTTCAATGTATTTTGAGCAGAATGTCAACGCTTCTGTAGCAATGTAGGCCTCTGCAATGGAACCCTCGGGTCTAGCTCTGTTCCTAACATAGCCCTTGAAAGTGACTAGATGCCTTTCAATAGGGTACATCCAGCCATACTGTAATGGACCTCTAAGTAGTGCCTCATCAGGTAGATGAACAACCAGATGCACCATCACATCAAAGAAGGCTGGAGGATATATCTTCTCAAGGTCGCATAGGATAGTTGGTATCTTGTCTCTAAGACGCTCCAAAGCATCTACCCTGATATTTCTACTGCAGAGTTCCCTAAAGATTTGTCCCAATTCTGCAACTGCTCTGTATAAGTCAGGGCGGCCCAATGCTCTAAGGATAACAGGTAAAACCCTTTGAAGTAAGATGTGGCAGTCATGAGTTTTCAATCATTGTACCTTGTTTCCATCTGCACTGACTCTCCTTTCAGGGTTGGAAGCAAATCCACGTGGGAATCTCACACGTGACAGGACCTCGCAGAATTCTTTTCTTTTTACCTTGTCGAAGACGTACACAGTTGGTGCCATATCCCGTGGTTTACCTTCATCTTGCACCTGCAATTCCTGTCTGATACCCAGGTGTGTCAAATCAATCCTAGATTTTAAGGTATCTTTCGTCTTGCCTTCAATATTAAGAAGTGTGCCGATAATGTTGTCACATATATTTTTCTGGATGTGCATCACATCAAGATTATGCCGCAGATCCAAATCTTTCCACAAAGTGGACCTGTGGGTAAACAATAATCTCTCTTCTGTCCTGCCATGCTTCCTTTTCCCGCTACCATTACCAGGATGGTTTCCTGGTGTTATATGCTTGACCTTCTCTAATTCCACTTGCAACTCATCGGCGGTGAGCCTCTTTGGCGCATCACGGTTTTCATGCTTTGCATTGAACACATGTCTTCGGTATTTTGTAGGACGCGGCTTGTCCTTGGCAAGGAAATGGCGGTGTCCAATGTAACAGATCTTGCTAAGTATTGCATATGACAGCGGATTCCTGTCACAGCAAACACATGCACTGTAACCATGTGTCGTTCGCCCTGACAGAGTGCCCAAAGCCGGATAATCATGGATGCACCAAAGTATAATAGCACACAGAAAGAAATCAGCTGGTGGGCTTCTATATAGGTCTCGAGTGAGAACACCCCTCCATAGATGTTGAGGTTCCTCCACAAGAGGCTCCATGAATAAATCAAAATCCTTTCCAAGACTTTTTGGACCTTGGATGAGCAAGGCCATCTTGTAGTTTGATTCTTTGGTGCAAACATTTGGAGGCATGTTGTAAGGGATAACAAGCACTGGCCACATGCTATATGTGGCGCTCTGGTGGCCAAATGGGTTAAATCCATCTGAAGCTAAGCCAAGTCTAATGTTTCTCGGGTCAGCAGCAAACTTTTTGTGTTTCTGATTGAAGCTTTTCCACTCACTACCATGAGATGGATGGCTCATTACATTCTGATCTATGTACTCCTAGTTCCTAGAATGCCACAGTACATCCTCTCTTGTTTCAGCATCATGAAACAACCTCTGCAATCTTGGTGTAATTGGAAAATGTCTCAGAACATTATGAGGAATCCTCTTCATAGCATCGCCATCTTTCCATCTTGATGATTCGCATTTCGGGCATTCACTTAAGTTGGCATAATCCTTCCAGAACAGAACACAATTATCCTTACAAACATGGATCATATCATATCCAATTCCAACAGCACAAAGGAAATTCTTCATTTTACTGTAGGTATGTGGCAGCTCAGACGCATCTGGGAAAGCTTTGCAGAAAGCAGCCAACGTCGCATCAAATGATTTGTTGGTCATCCACTCAGATGTCTTCACCTGAAGAAAGGTGGCCATAGCTGAGAATACTGACAGCTTATTTCCTGGGGTGACAGCCACGTTGCATTGTTCCAACATGCAGGCCCACCGTTTTTCTTCTGCAGGTGAAAGTTCACGAAATGCACGAGCATTTCGTAGCATTGTTTCAATGTTGGTCAAACCCACTGGCTCCGCCACCACCACCTCATCCTCCTCTTCCACCTGAGCATCAGGCAGATCAAGATGGTGATCTGCTGCTTCCACGTAGTCAGTAACATTGACGTTCATAGCTTCACCATGATGAACCCACCTAGTATATGTGACCGACATTCCATACAAGTGTAGATAATTTCGCATAGTTGACTGGGGTCTTGTAACTGAATTCATACAACTGCTACACGAGCAGAGCCCATCTAATTTCGGACCACCGTACTC
This sequence comes from Triticum aestivum, assembly GCF_018294505.1. NCBI lineage: Eukaryota > Viridiplantae > Streptophyta > Magnoliopsida > Poales > Poaceae > Triticum > Triticum aestivum. The sequence goes on from NC_057802.1 coordinate 145,062,753, forward strand.
AGCTCTGATAAAGTTCATGAAGTTTTCAACCCCCTCGACATATGCAGCGGAGAATCTTCGAGCAGAAGTTATCCAAGTCATGTCCATCTGTTAGACATACAAATTAGTTCTTCTACTAGATATTACAGGAAAAACATATATGCTTTTTTATGAAGTCCAGAAAAAATACCTAGGTCGATGTCTAAAGCTATGGAAAGATATTTGGACGAGTAGATCTAAGTAACAAAATATATTTAAAGCTAATTCAGCAAACAGATTTGAGTGCTAAATTATGACAGGCTATTTCAGCACTCAATGAGGCCGAGCACATAGCCATCGAACTATCGAAGGCCATCGTAGCAACAAAGATCGAGTATAAAACGGTGTAGAGATATTTCACCTAACAAATTGGCTACCAGACCATGGCAATCTACGTCACAATAAATATATGGCGGGATATTTTAGCAACTAATCGGGCTTGGCATGCCATCTCAGCTAAGCAAATTGAGTGCCAAACAGGGCAAGGAAGCTTCTTAAGCAGAGCATATCGACTGTAAACTACTTCGGCAAACAGTGAGATTAACAGCGTCTATCAGCTAACATTCAGCACTACACCGACATGCACGGGGCCTCAATCTAGAATGCGCGTACAGTGGGAGAAGCTGACCGCCGTGCGTCTCCACACGAACGTCGCCAGCGGTGGCGGCGCTGACCGCCGTGTGCCTCCACAAGAACGTTGCCAGCAGTAGCGGCGCGGCTCGAGGACGGCAGTCTATGAGAGCGTACTGTGGGAGCAAGAGGATCGCCGTGCGTCCCCTCGACGAACCGCGGTGCCGACGTATCGATGCAGCAGGGAGGGTGGCTTTGGCGGAGCGAATGGAGTGGAGGGGGACGGGGGAGGGGGTTTGGGGAATATTATTGGCTAGTTGGCTGAAGGGC
>NC_057802.1:145064072-145075335 GCF_018294505.1 Triticum aestivum
AGTTAGGTGCATGGTCGGTTTCTCCAAGTGCAGTCACACGTGTCAGTGAAGAGGCAAGCCGAAGCGTGTTCCATTTGCATGAGCCGTGTGCAGGACCGAACGTGTGTGGGGTGCAATGCGACCGTGACAGGGGTGTTGTGAGTGTACCGCCTTTTTTCCTTTTAAACTAGGTGCTTCGTCCCCTCAAAAAAACTTGGTGCTTCGCGCGATCCATCGATACTACTACTAGTAATCCGATAATCCCGACTAAAACGGCGCGGCCGGGTCTTTTCCCGCGCGATATGCTGGGAGGTTGGCTTAGTTGGGTTTTTTTGGACGAGTAATGCTACACCTACGTAATCCCAATTACGTAATTAACGTAATGTGAAACGTGTGAGCTGTTGATTGTAGATTGGGGGGGAGGGGCCCACCACCATGAAAATCAGGGAGGAGAGAGAGGCAATTTACGTTAACCCTTTCGTAGGTTCCCGTAGATGTAGAAAGATGTGAAATGCGTGAATGTGTAGTGGACATACTATTGGAGTGCCTAAGATAAATTGTGTATGTAGACCCTATGTGTTTATTTACTTCGCATGTTAGCGTTGTCTCGGTTCAATAAAAAGCAGAGTTGGTGATGATGGTGTGCCTGCCATCCTGCAATATAGGCCGTACGATCTATATCTAATCGATAGGAAGGAAACTATGACAATTTACCCGCACTCCTCTCCACATTTGCAGATAAGGCCATCCCTCGTTCATCCTTTCTCCCACAAGATCTTGATGTTCCGTGCAACGCATGGGGATCTTGCTAGTACTCCTACAATATATTATATTATTGTGAAAGTTCATATACGCCGTCCGAGATTAATGCAAACACGGCAGATTTTCATTACATTTCGAACTTTTATAGGACAGAAAAATAAAAGAAACCCGACCCTAAACCTATTCTATGGCGGTGACCAACGCCCTCCATCTGCGATCTCCGTGTACGGGGGTGGGGTTCAAGACGAAGGTGTGGTCTCCGGCGAGGAAGAGTAGAACACGGGAGACGGACTGGCCAGTTGGCACACCATGCCTTGCCGCCTCCCATGCCCTACTCATCCTCGGAGGAGTCCCCGACCTCGGCGGTGCCAGACATTGGACGGCGGCAAGTAGGACGCGTGGCTGACGGTGCTCCCGTCGTCGGCCGCCATCGTGGCCACCGCTTGTGCGGTCGTGTCCGCATCCGGCTATGCCGCGATTGCGTCACGAGCGCCGACTTGAGCGAGGGCGGCGACCTCGACCTTCATCCCCGAAGACAAAGCTCTGTCGCAGAGCATTCGCGCTCGCGGTCATGGCGGATGTGGTGCCAGGTAGCAGGACGATGCGCTATGGTGTGGAGGTTAGCAGGGCATTGTCGCTTTAAGTAGTGCATTCCGGTGAGGCCAAAGCGTCCGGGCGCATCATTAAGTCGCCGGAGTTTGTTCCTCAGGCACCGAGCCTCTTAACGACGGGATACGGACGGACGGCATGAATGCGGGCAGCTGGCGCCGGCTAGGAACGCAACGCGCCACCGCGCGAGGGACGACGGTTTTTGGTGTGCTAGGGTAGTCAGCTGCGGTCGTGGCAACGTTGGAGATGCCCTTTGCTCACATGCGACCCCACATGTCATTGAAAAAGCAAGATGACCCGGCATGGTTTCAAGTCCTGGGGATGCAGCTGGCCGTGCTACACCACTCCGCGGACGCGTCGTGGTGCGCGCGCACTTCGACACCCCGTGCAATCTCGACGAGTCGGGTGTTGATCTGCTGGTCGTGCCACAGCGCTAACGCCACCCTCGGCATAATGAAACCGACCGTGTCCAGCGACGATGAGCGTGTCGCTCACCGCGGTCGCCCTATCCAGAGGCGGTGCTGGAGCTGCGCCACGTTGTTGGCCCCCCACGACCCACATGAACGGTTGCCTGTGGCGAGGAGGTCGTGGGCCAACTCCTCCATTGGACTAGTCTGCGCCACGTCGTCCCGACAGGTGTGCCCCACATGATGGTTTCCCTGTTTTCCCGGTCATACTCGAGTGCCAGTGCTCCGCATTGTGCATTAGGTGCAGAACAGGTGGTTTCTGTGCCCTGGTTCAAATGTGGTACAGTACCAAGTTGTTACCGTAGCCCCGAGTGTGATGGTTTTGGGTACGGTACCACCCTTTTCATTTTCAAGTAGTGAAGCGTAACACTTGATTAAGTAGCTGGATGGTGTGCTAAATGTAGGTGTCTAAGTGTTTGAAAGAATAATTGAGGTGTGCCCGGTCCGTGCCCGCATTTAGGGGTCCAACTTACCATGTTCCGGCAGTAGTAACTATACTAGTCCCTGCGTACTCCCTCTGTTTTTATTTACTCCGCATTTTAGCTTTGCTCAAAGTCAAACTTTGTAAACTTTGACAAAGTTCATAGACAGAAATAATAACATATACAATAACAAATCAATACCATTAGATTCATTATTGAATATACTTTCACATCATATATATTTGCTATTGTAAATGTTCATATTTCTACTCTTACTAGCAAGAGCCCGTGCGTTGCACGTAACATCAAGATGCATTTGTATGACTAGTTTATCTTGTGAGAGAAAAGGATGAACGAGGGAAGGCCTTATTTGCAATTGTGGAGAGGTGTGTGGGTACCTTTTTGCAAAATTGTGATAGTTTCCTTCCTATCCGTCAGATATATATCAGATGGCCTATATTGCAGGATGGCAGGCACACCATCATCACCAACTCTGTTTTCTATAAGAGTCCGTCCGATTTATATCTGACGGATAGGAAGGAAACTACGGAAATTTTGCAAAAAGATACCCACACCCCTCTCCACATTTGCAAATAAGGCCTTCCCTCATTCATCATTTTCTCCCACAAGATAAACTACTCATACAAATGCATCTTGATGTTCCGTGCAACACACGGGCATCTTGCTAGTGTGCAAAGAAAGCAGAGTTGGTGATGATGGTGTGCCTGCCATCCTGCAATATAGGCCGTCCAATCTATATCTAACGGATAGGAAGGAAACTATGACAATTTACCCGCACTCCTCTCCACATTTGCAGATAAGTCCTTCCCTCGTTCAACCTTTTCTCCCACAAGATCTTGATATTCCGTGCAGCGCATGGGCATCTTGCTAGTTTTGTATAAACTTGGTCAAATTTTATGAAGTTTGACTTCAGTCAAACCTAATAGGCAGAAGGGAAAACGAGACAACTTATTCTTTATTTGAGCCGTTCAAGTATAATCATGCGGCGTTGCTTATTTCTCATTCCTGTCCAACCCTCTTCTCCCTCGATCATGCCGCCCTCCGGTCAAGTCCATCCTCCCGCATGCCTCATTTGAACATTCCGTCGAGTATCATTCGCATGTGGGCCTAGACCATGCTTGTATTTCCAATGTTGTAATTTGTCCAACATGCATACAAACAAATGGTTCGTTTAAAGTTTCACTTTGCCTCCACTATGTTTCGCTTCCCCTCTTAGTTTTGACATCCCTTTCGATTCATGCCCCGACACATCTTGACGAGATCGATTGATGTTGAGAGATCAATTGCGTGTCGTGCAAGGAGATAAAGGTTTGGTCTGTTTCTATGATAGAAATGACCCGCGGGGGGGGGGGGTCTGTGGGGATCAGAGGGAGTATATTGTACGTTCATAAGCGAAATGAACATATTCTACCCACCCTAGTCCTCTTTCAATCGATCTCCGGACCCCGAGATGAAATCGAGAGAAAATGAGTGGGTGCATGTGTGATACCTAAGGCGGATTCAAAATTTTGAACCGGTGATCATAGCATCTGCAAATCATATATAAAGGTATTCAATGTTCGTTTCGCTTTTGAACATACAATATACTCCCTCCGATCCTTTCTAGTTTACATATAAGTTTTATGTGTAGTCAAAGTATCTCTACTTTGATAAAACTTACAAAAAAAGTATCAACATTCAACAACGCCTAATCAATATTGTTAGGTTCGTACGTACTCCTAGATTTTTATTCAAACAACGATGGTTTCCAATTTGTTTTCAACCACGTGAATGTGCTTGTTCTCGTGCATGCTCTTCCTACTAGGATTTCGCCACGTATAGCCAGTCCAATAGTAACTTTTTTTAAGCTCCCTGTCCAATAGTACTAGTGGAGTACTGACAACATCTGTAGTAGAGTATGCAGTGCTCATAGTACTCCCTCCTTCCATTTATATAGGGCCTAAGAGCAAGTCTAATAAGGCCTAGTCAGCAGGCTATAAGACTTGTCATGTCATTAAAATCCTACTTGGAGGAGTGAGAAGAGAGGAGAGAGAGTGAAGCGGGCTCTTCCAATCATATACCTTGCTCATGCAAATATTAAATGTTTAGAGCCAACCTAATAGCCATTCTAAGAGCCAACTTCCATGGCACTTTTGCCTATGTGGAGGAGAGAGATGTGAAAAAGTAAGGGGAGTGAGCTCTCATGCAAGAGCCTAGCTATATATGCATTCCTAGGTAAATACAATAAATATGAAGAAAGAGATAGAGAGGAGATGGAAAAAAGTAATAATACAATAGCCAACCTTATATTATTTTTTTGCGAGAAATAGCCAACCTTATAGCCCACACTATTGTATGAGTGCATATAGATGATGGCTATAGATGACATGATAGTTCCTTATAGCCATCTGCTGGTTATATTATTAACCATGATCTAATGCGTTTTTCAAAACCGCCTTTGACTATTGACAAGATTAATAGTACATGAGATGTATAATGTGAAAATTATATCATTGGAAGCTCCTTTCACATACGAATTTGACCGTATGCTTTGTGTAAGTTGCATGTCATATATTATTACTCTAACATTTGGTCAAAGTTAGCCTTGAAAAACGCATTAGGCCCTGTAGATGGAAGGAGGGAGTAGTAGTGGAAGTGGATACTCTGACGTAGGTATCCCTGCCTTACCCTCCCTTTCGGTCACTTACTGGCGGACCCCATGCTTGCTAGGCCCAGCATGTCAGTTACTCAATGGGTTCGGCCACGTCAGGGGATCCTCATCCGTAGTATACTCCCTCCTTTTCTATTTACTCCGCATAAAACGGAGGGAGTGGTAGTATAAATGACACGGGCGGGGGAGGGGGAGGGACATCGGTTTGCTCTCAACTGCGGTCCCACAAGCGAGCGAAAATGCAAGATGAAGCACGTTCCATTCAGTGAATGATGTGGAGGGTCCAGCGTGTCGGGGTGCAACGCGGACGCGACAAGAACGATGTACAATCAAAAACGATTGACTGGTCGTCACCGGAACCACTATTCATACCAGAACCTTCGCTGCTTGGCCTACGCCAGCCACTGCCCCAAAACCACACCTCCTCTCCAGCCCATTCCCCCACCTTTTGATCCCCTAGCCCGCATCAAGCATCCCCTAGTTCGCTGGAAAGCCATGGTGCGCCGCAAGATCACGTACTACAAGATGCTGACGTCGGAGCGCCGCGCAGAAATCGCGGCGACGGTCGGCGCCACAGACCTCCGTTCCCAAGCTCGCTTTGCAGCGGGCCAATCCCCGAGTTCTTTGGAGCCAAGCTACGAGGAGGAGGAAGCCGATCCAATGTTCATGGCGGAGGTCGTGGCGCAGAAGGCCCCCGATGGGTATGAGACGATGGACGTCGACTTCGTGCTGGCATCCGGGTCCCCCATGGTACAGGCGGACCAGTAATTCAACCTGGCGATACTAAAGGAGGACCGGGAGGCAGAGGCTCAACTCAACGAGGAGTGCGCGCATGCCGCTGCCATCGATGCTCTCCTGCAGGCGGAACCGGATGTCGTGGATGTGAACCAGGCGGCGAAGGCTCAACCCGAAGCGAAGCGCGCGGATGCCGCTGCCATCGAGGCCCTCCTACAGGTGGAACCGGATGTCCTGGACTTGAGCCGGGCGGTGGAGGCTCAACTCAACATGGAGCGCGCGGATGCCGCTGCCATCGAGGCCCTCCTGCAGGCGGAACCATACATCCTGGACTTGAACTGGGCGGCGGAGGCTCAACTCGACGCGAAGCGCACGGATGTCGCTGCCATCGAGGCCCTCCTGCAGGCGGAACCGGACATCCTGGACTTGAACCGGGCGGTGCTCTCGTCCGTGCAGAGCGCCCGCACGCTCCGCGTGAACGAGTAGCTGGGGGCCGAGGACAACCACGGTGCGGAGACACATGTCGGCAGCTATAGCTGGTTCGCACCGGCAGCCAAAGACGACGAGGCCGTCTTGTTCCGCGAGCAGTGATAGTTTTTCTTTATGTTGTTGTTTTTAGGGTTCTTTTGCTGTGTAAAAACAGATATTGTTATGCAAGTCACCTGACTTTCATCATTTGGGTATGTCTACCATTTCAGGCGGTTGGATGAATATCCTGTGTCTCCTAACCCTTCTTCATCACCTCTTCTTCTTCCCCAACAGACCACCGCATGGGCCGTACGGATCCTCCCCAACATGCGGTTGGATAAACATATTGTATGAACGAAAATTATGTGTCGGCGGTAGGATGGCTGAGCTTGGTTTGTTCACATGTGGTAGCACGTGTCAGTGAGGGTGCGTTCCCTTGGTTGGGTTTGCGGCGTGCAGGAGCGACTGTGTGAGGGTGCGGTGCGACCGCGGCGTGCAGGAGCGACTGTGTGAGGGTGCGGTGTGACCGCGGCAGCCGTGCGCAAGTGTACCTCCTTTTCATTTTGAAAACTTTAGGCAAGGTTGGCAAATATGTGTGGCGAAGTATGGCAATGCAAGGCCTAGACCCAAACAGGATACAAGTACGTACGTACTAGGAGTACTAGTGTTAAAAAAGAAAGGCGGGGTTTTCCTTCACGGGATTAATCGATACAAATCCTCATTTGACGTGTCAATGAATGCGTATTTTTTTCTCCAAAGCCCAAAGAGCTAACCATCTCACTCCTCATTGCTTGATTAATGCAGCACCATGCAAACCAACCTTCTCACTTCCGGATGCATGCAAGGGTATATTAATGTCCTTGGTTGCTAGTACTAGGCAAACCCCATCAATTTTGCCTCGATTAGTGTTAGTGGCCTTTTGCAAATTGTAATTTTGATATACTGGCCTTGTGTACAAAAAAATGGAGGTAGTAACTATTTGACTTCCTTCCCCATTACGGTGACGTTGACGATATCTCGAACGTTGTGCTTTGGCGAACTGCATTCGACGGAGAACACCATTCAGGGAGACTACGGTAAGTCGTTCGCAAGTGCCGCCTGCAAGCCGAGACAACTGCCTTATTTGCATCCAGGAAGGACCCGTAAATGTACTAGTACTACTAGTATATACAATAGCGTCGTCCGTCCAGCTTAGTGCGGTGGGGTGGTTTCTCGAAGAAGATGATGGAGAAGCGGAGTCAGCGAAGAGTCAAATGATGGTTGCTTCATCCGCGCTTTGTGATTTGATGCCTCACCACTTTGTGATTTGTGATAGAAGGGACATGGGAGTAGACTCTATGCTCTATACTGTATATTGCATCCAAGCACGAGAGAAAGAGCAGAGACGTTGCATTTTTCTATTCCTTCAATCAATCAATCAGGGAGCTTCGGTTCCATCTTTTTGGCGTTGGCAACACCGTCCACAATGGTTCCCATCGATGCCAAAAGCTATTTTCACATTTGGCTACACATTGTGGATGCCCTTAACCGTACCACTTGGTTTTGCTCCTGTGTGCTATCTATACAAATCTCAATTATATTGATCTAAAAAATTATAGTATCAAGATTAGTAAAAAGGAGGTGATTTTGCCACGCGGATGGCGGGGGAGGTTTCTTATTTTTGGAGGATGTTGGCCTGGCAGTTTGCTAACATGCGGTCCCACGTCTCAGTGCTTTACCAAGCCGATTCGCGTCCCACATGAGGCAGAACAACGGCAGAAGCAACACGTGGTTAACTTGAAGAAGATGAGGGAGAAGCGGATTCAGCAACGAGTGAAATGATGGTTGCTTCGTCCCTCTAACTTCTTTTTTTAGCATTATTACTGCGTCCCTCCAACTTAACTGCGGGAAAGGTGCAGCTTTGTGATTTGATGCCTCATTGCTCATTACTACGCCGGCGCCATGACTGGGGTGCTTCACCCCTGCTGCTCTGCACTGTATTTAGGTATGGCATGTGGACCCGGTAGCTTGATGTCCCACATGTCGGCAAAAGGGACTAGAACATTTATGGAAGCGAGCGCTCCACTCTTACGACGGAGGAGGACACGACACGGCGGCCCAGTGAACTGTTACTTGTACTGTATATAGTACTATAGTACTATAGTTTTGCTGTTTCGCACGATCCATCGATACAAACCTGATTAAACAGGAAAGGGCGAGATTTTTCCCGCGCAGTAGATGATACTGGCCATGCATTTCAAAGGCAATTTTAATGTATGCAAACTGAATAATTAAGTAACAATATGATATCTAGTATAATTAAAAATACATATGATTTATTGTGTTAGAGTGTAGTAGTAGTGTTGTATTGCATAGTTGTTAGATGTACCATGCGAGAACGTGTAGAGATGTAGTTTTGGAGGGCCTACAGAGAGAAAAGCGTAATACGGTCACCGAACTTCAGAATACGCTCATTATGGTCACTATATACGTTTTGCGGTGATTATATGGTCACTTGCTCACCGTTCAGCATCGGATTGCACTCTGTTGACTGGCCAAATAGTCTGTGTGGCACCATGTTGAGTAGTTAAATTGACCACGTTCCTTGTGGGTCCCACCTGTCAGTTCACATAGGAAAAAGGTTAGATAAACACAAATTTACGCAGGCGCGACAAGACTCCAACCCATGCGCGGAAATCACCTGGTTGTGTATGTGTCTGTCAGGGCCTGATGTGTGCGCATGCACGTGTAGGTTGAGCACTTGAGCGTGAGAGTGTGTGTTGGTCGTGTGGTGTGGGCATGCATGCGTGTGAGTGTTGCATGTGTGCGAGGCTGCGTGTGTATGTGTGAGTGTTGTGTGTGTGTGTGGCTGCATGTGTTCGTGTGAGTGTTGCGTGCATGTAGTTCGTGTGCATGCCTGCGTGTGTGTATAATCACCACACCAACTCCTGTGTGTTAAAACAGACGGCTCAGCATACCAATACAAGGCCACCTTGTCCGTTGTGCCTGCGGTCATGACTTCGAACCACCGTCCAATATTTATTTGTCGTTTGTTTTCATACTTACTAGCAAGATGCCCGTGCGTTGCACGTAACATCAAGATGCATTTGTATGACTAGTTTATCTTGTGAGAGAAAAGGATGAACGTAGGGAAGGCCTTATTTGAAAATGTGGAGAGGTGTGTGGGTACCTTTTTGCAAAATTGCCAAAGTTTCCTTCCTATCAATCAGATATAAATCGGACGGCCTATATTGCAGGATGGCAGGCACACCATCATCACCAACTCTATTTTTTATAAGAGTGTAGAGTATATACAAGCCGACAGGTGGGCCCAATGGTAGTGAGATAATGTGATGCAACACTAGATGTGCCACGTGGAGCGTTTAACTGGTCAACTAGTCATGTCTTGAGCAAATACAGAGCTATACAGTAAGCCCGTGACTGTATAATAACCACAAAACATAAATGGTGACCGTAATGAGTGGATTCTGAAGTCCAATGTACGTATCCTGCTTTCGCTTCAAATACAATGATCGTCACTGTATATATCGCGAGAGAAAGATGAAACATGCGTGAATGTGTTGGGGGCTTACTTTTAGAGGACCTGGATATAGTTTGTGTGTGTACGTGAAAGGGGCGTAGATGGGGTGTATGCGATGGAGAGAGAGAGATGCTCTTCTTTCTCTTTATTATGACTAAGTTTATATATAGTATAAAAATATAAAAATTCACAGTGCGGAATAAATATCATTGTGGGCACCATGCAATGCAAATTAACGTTCATACTCCTCCATATAACTTTGTAATGTTGTATATATGTAGAAATTGTAAAATAATTTTTTGGCCACACTTTTATTAAAAAGGAATGTTGTATGCGAAATAAACGTGAAGAGAGGGCTTTTTAGATCAATGGGGTATGTGATGTAACATGTGTGAATGTGTAGTCGATGTATTTGGCAGGGCCTAGAGAGGCATGTGTGTGTATTACGTATTCGAGAGAGGCATGGATAGAGGGGACAGCGGGGCGAGGGGGCATGGGAGAGATAGCATGAGAAATGAGAGAGGTCTAGAGAGAGACGAATATGATGTCACGGCGAGGGATTCCCTTGAGTGTGTATATGCTAGGGGGAAGGGGATAGAGGCATGAGGACAATTTTCTTTTGTGTGGTGTATGTGTTGGTATGTGTGGGTGTGAGAAGATAATGAAACCTGGGGGTAGAGGGTGTGTCACCGCGTGAGGTCCGGTGGGTCAAGGTGAGGCCCTTGGTTCGGTTCTGTCCTGCGCCACATTGGTCGGCCCGTGACGCATTTAGGGAGACCCATGGATGACTAGTCGTACAAGACAAAGATAGCAGAATCGTGAAGGACTCTGTGTCCACTGACAAAGCCGGCTAGGATTTGTAACTCTAGGTCCTCGGACTAAGGTAACCCCTTATCTCTGATATTACGATTCATCCAACCTAACTTTAAGGGGCATCCTACATAATGCTCTGCTAGAACCATACTCGTCGATTAGGAAGAGAGGTGTGAGACAATGCGTGAGAGACAGGCCTAAAGATAATGTGCCTATAGGAGACACGTAGGCAGGTCTATGTATATAGAAAGGGTCGATGGGGATTGTGCGTGTGTATGCTTGTGAGAGGAAGAGTGCTTGTGATAAAGGTTAGTGAAAACAGTCGTAAATGGTTACGAGAGGGAGGGTTATATCGGGAGCATGTCTGCGAGAAAGACACCTCGGGAGAGAGTGTGTGAGCATGTGTGAGAGACCACCGATGGAGAGTGAAACTACACGTAAAAGACTGATGTACACATTGATTAAAGATATAAATTGTATCCAAATATTAGGATGGGATCATGATATTTGCAATTCGGGTAAGGAACGGTGATTGATCCATGAGACATCTAGATTCTATCGAATTTGAGCATGTATATGTTATTATTCCACATAATTGATCCACATAGTTAGTATTTTGAACTCCAAACAATGCATCCCTTTAGCAATCGAATATAAATGTGAGTATAGTTCATGTTGTGTGTGTAAAGCACATTATACATACGAAAGTTACACAATGAACATTATAAATAGCTAGCTATGAACTAGCATACATTTGAATTCAACTTAAGGTGGTTTAAAAAATTCGAATTCCACATGAAGTCCATTCAATTATTTG